>NC_052067.1:54235239-54492739 GCF_015852505.1 Tachyglossus aculeatus
TAATCCTGTATCCTAAAAATACGTATCTGAGAATTTTTCACAAACTGGCAATCTTCCTGTGAAACTGTGTCTAAGAATGTTATCTGAAATCAACAAAATAAATAAAATCCACAACATGTATTCGAAACTAACACAAAAGATGCAGGAAAATCGGAAAACGACCAAAACTGCCTTGATTATAAATAGAACATTCACAAAAGAAATTCATCTTTATTTCCAGACTCTTAAAGAGCAATCATCATAATCGCAATTGACTATGATAAGCAGAAAGTCAGTGGTCAATCAAAAACTAAGCAAATTAAAAGCAGTGTTGAAAACAGGACGAGCAGACACAGTAAAGCTAAGAAAGATCAGATAAATTATTTTAAAAATCCAAGGAAAAAGATCATATTGCCTTCCCAAGACACACATGTGCTCAGTACCTATCAATGGATGAAGTTTTGCTGTGTAAAAGAAAACCTCCATTTGCAAAGATTTGCCAAATCATTTAAGGCAAATGATTTGAAAACAAGTCATTCCAAATCTAGTGTACAACAGGAAATCAGTAGTGGTTATAGCACTAATACACACACACACACACACACACACACACACACACACACACACACACACACACTCTCAGAGTCACATACTGTAAATCTGGTCAAAGTACAAAAGAGAAGAGGGTTACAGTCTCGTTCTCTATCCACTCTGGGTTCTCCCTCCAGAGCTTCGGTTAAGAGCCTGGGAGCCAGAGGACCTGAGTTCTAATCCCAGCTCTGCCAATTGCCTGCTTTGTGACCTTAGGCAAGTTACTTTTCTGTGCCTCAGTTTCCTCATCTGTAAAATGGGGATTCAGTCCCTGTTTTCCCTCCTTCTTAGACTGTGAGCCTCATGTGTGGGACAGGGACTGTGCCCAACCTGATTAACTTGTATCCACACCTGTGTTTAGAGCAGTGCTTGGCCCATAGTAAGTGCTTAACAAATATAATAATTTTGAGAATGACATTCGGAGAGAAATGCTCGAGGGGAGAGGGCTTCTTTGACTTCTAGACTGTGAGCCCATTGTTGGGAAGGGACCGTCTCTAAATGTTGCCGACTTGTACTTCCCAAGTGCTTAGTACAGTGCTGCACACAGTAAGCGCTCAATAAATACGATTGAATGAATGAATGATTGAACTCATCTGTGCCTCAGATTTGGGACGTACAATGCTGACGCATTGTTCAGTCATTTAAATCAGCAGATCACAGGCAGTGGGAAGAGAATGCAGAAAAACAATACCGGCTTCCATCCCGAAGCCCTCAGAACCACAAACTGAGTGAAAAAAGGAAAATGGCTATTAAAACTCACTAAATTACCCTATGTAAAGTAAAATAGGTCAAAACAAAATGCCAAAGCACTAAACACTCAACAATTGTACACCAGTACTAATAAAAAGCTAGGTATCTAAGTCACGGGGTGAAAGTCCCAATATAAGATAATAGGATATTCTCCCAAACCAAGAAATCAAAACAAATCGGGGTCCCATACTCTCGTACTCACGCTGGAAGCATTGGCTGTCTTCTTTCCACTGGGGTTCTTACGGGAGATGTCCACAGCTTTTCTTTTAGCTCCTTAGTAGCAGTTTATGGCCTTGTTAAGTGTTCCAGCTCCTCTAAGGTCTCCAAAGGACAACTTGGCTCCTGCAGTTCCCATTATGGTTACAGATGTTCAAGCACAACTTGGACGGCCCTTATTTGTGGAAATGGGAGGCTTCGGGGAAATTTCTGAAGAGGCCTCCGGGTGCGTTTTGAAAATTAATTGGAAGAATTGTTGGTACATCAGCCAAAGGGGAAATATTTAAAATTATTAAGAAAGGCAAGGTTTAACATGGTACTTCATTGACATTAAGCAGTGAAATTGAATGTGGTCTTTACATGGATAACTGAATGCTGATTGGTGTTTTCTCTGCTAGAAAAATTTCTTCTGTTTCCTTGATAACAACCCATCTTATACTCTGTTGCTTCACTCTGTCATTTATTTTAGGGTCTATCTTCCCCACTAGGTTGTAAGCTCCTTGAGGGCCTAGATCACATCTGCTAATGCTATTTCTCTCTCCCAAGCACTTAGCACAGTGAGCAAGTGCTCAGTACACACTTACTGATTAATTGAACATCACCACGTACAGAGCTAAAATCGTTCCCCAAGGACCAATCCTGCTAAAGTATCATATTACTGAACTCAGAGGAGCCATTGCTTTCAAAGGGATCTCAGAAAACAGAGGAAATTTAAGGATACAAATACTGGAACCAGTCGGTGAAAATTGTAGCTTCTTCGATCTCATCAATCTAGCTGTTGACCTCTTGCCACTACTGCCTCTGGCCAAGGAACCTCCTCCCTCTTCATGTCCAATGGACATTCACTTTCTCCACTTTCACAATGTTATTAAAAGTACATCTCCTCAAAGAGGCCTTTCCTGATAGAGGCCTTATTTTCTTTCCTCCCAGGTCCTCTGCATCACCCTTTCACTTGGATTTGCATCCTTTATTCACCCCTCTCTCAGTCCCACAGCACTTATGTACATACCCATAATTTATTTATTTATATTAATCACTTTCTCCCCTTCTGGTCTGTAAGTCTGTTGTGGGCAGGGAACATGTCTACCAACTTTTTTATATTGTACTCTCCCAAGCGCTTAGTATGGTGCTGTGCACACAGTAAGCATTCAATAAATAGGATTGATTGATTGACTATAAGGACAACTGAGTCAGCAGACCCTAGCAGTGCTTTCTCAGGATCTCACCTTTCAAAACAGCAACTGTGAATAAAAGAGGATCTGTGGGATGGGAATGATGACTGAGCAAGAACTGCTGATTGTGACTCTGGGAAATGGCAGGGTTAGCCTCGGCTAGTGAAGTGGGCTAGAAATAGAAATGGGTCCAACCAAGGGGCTTTAGGGGCATTCACTTAATTGCTCTATATCTCAGACAAGGAAATCTTTGCGAGACTCAAAATCACTTTATAAAACAGCATAGAGATCTGGGAAAATAATTTCCCTTTCCCTAAAGCCTATACAATGTTGGGAGATTAGACAATGTGAGAGATAGGGTAAAAAACAGAATAATTTCATTCCACCTCTGTGAAAATTTGATTCCTACTTGATTAACCATGATAATAATAACTGTGGTATGTGGCACAATGGCTTACTATGTGCCAGACACTGTACTAAGCACTGGGGTGTATATGAGCAAATTGGGTTGGACACAGTCCCTGTCCCACATCGGGTTCACAGTCTCAATCCCCATTTTACAGATGAGGTAACTGAGGCCGAGAGAAGTGAAGTGACTTGCCTGAGGTCTCCGAGCAGACACGTGACAGAGCCAAGATTAGAACCCATGACTTTCTACCGCCCAAGCCCCTGCTCTATCCACTATGTCATGCTGCTTCAGTTATTTCATTGACAAAATCAAGGATGGCCAAAATGAGGCCCAAAGGGACAGGGTTCCCTGGATGATGATGGGATTTGGAGGATTTGGGGCACTTTGGCATTTTCAGCTGCATCTTTAGCCACAGTGGGAACACAACCATATTTTCCTTATCCAGAAAGGATCTGGAAGGAATGTACAGGCCAGATACATAAAATGGTCATCTTTTTTTTTTTTTTTTTTGCAAATAGATTGGCTCGGGAAATTATTGGGAGGAAACAAACATAACTGTGCTTGATCACACTTCAAAACCCAGTCAAGTACAGCTGGACTTGCAAAAGGCAAAGACATCTTAGCTCAGAATTTTAGAGCTGCTTTAACTGCTGTCTTAAACCTGGGTAGAGTAATTTTTCAATAGAAAGCTCAACAAACATCGACCTAATGACACCCAAAAGAAGGACTGTGCTGACAAACAGCAAACATCTGTATCACTCAGCAGCCAATAAACCATTGGGATTTATTAAGCGCTTACTGTGTGGGAAGCACTGTAATAAGAGCTTGGGAGAGTACATCTCCAGGCACATCTTACTGGGAAATTTTCCATTTCTAAACCTGTATTGTAGAAAAGTGCAGAACCATTCGGAAATATTTCCTACATCTCCTGGACCGACAAATACTTCCAATTTCCTTCTTTGGCCCCCATATACGAAAAGGAGAAAGAGTAGTGCTTATTTGAGAGTCAATGACGGTAGGGTTTGAGCCTGTTGTCTGAAATGAATGGAATTAAATGTCAGATTGAATGGAAGTTACAGTACCTTCTTCAGAGTAGCATTCGGGCTTTCCATCCTGGTCCATTACTAAGTTGCCATCATCATCATACTGGGCATAGGTGCCAGAGGGACAGGTGGGAATTGGTGTAGTTGGCTCATGGGTAGTGGTGGTTGTAGTCATGGCGGTGGTGGTGGTGGTGGTGGTGGTGGTGGTGGTGGTGGGAGGAATTGTTGATGTTGTTCGAGGTGGCCTGGATGTAGTTCGAAGAGGTTTGGTTGTAGTTCGAGGAGGTTTGGTTGTTTTTTTCACTTCCAGACCCATCAGGGGCTTGCCTCCAAGACTTAGCACAGGCCTATCTTGTGCACTGGCTAGGGGTTTACCGTTTCTTCCCTGTCCGAACAAGGGAAGTCCATCAGGACTGACCACTGGGGTTCCTCCCATGTCTGAAAAGCAAACCAATCAGAGCTGCATGGTGGGAATGCTCTTCTAAAGAGTCATGGCCGCGAATGGAACTCCATTACCTCAGGGAGCCAGGCTAGCAATATAAGTAGGTTCACGAGGGATTGGGATATACTCATACAGCACGGGTTTGGGTTTCAGAAGGTTGTGGGGTCTAATCCTGGCTCCGCTACCTTGTGCAAGTCACTTCACTTCTCTGGACCTCAGTTCCCTCATCTGTAAAATGGGGATTGAGACTGTGAGCCCCACATGGGACAGGGACTGCGTCCAGCCTGATTACTAAGTATCCACCCCAGAGCTTAGTACGGTGCCTGGCACTTAACAAATACTACAATAATTGACTGAGAATGAGCTGCTAGAGGGAAAATTAAGGATTTACAGAGGCCAAGGAAGACAAGCATTACGTAGCTTCTTTAACTGTCCTGTTGCCACTGTCTGAAACAGAATACTGGGCTGGATAAGCCATGATTTATGTCTTTAGGTCACTACATGGGACTTATATGCCACGTCAGTCACCATTAGACATGGAGTGAAGGACCTAAGAGAGGTACAACCCAAATAGCAGGACCATCTCCCAAGTAGCAGAAACATACTCAATTTTTAGTTACAAGAAGTTTATCAGCTTTGGAAGGCCAGCATTCAGAGAGTCATGCCATTCTGACTTACAATGGGCCATTTCCACAGAACCACAGGAAATTATGGTTTACAATATGTATTTCTTTCCCAATCATTCCTGTCTGTACCTTCCACTGGCTACAATGCAGTGGAGTATAATGGCATGGAAAGACAATTTCAATATATGATGGCTTTTTACAACTCGTGCAGAAAAAAAATTTCAATCTCACCCTTTGCGACCAGTAGATGCTCAATAAATACTACTACTACTCTTCCAGAGCTGATGTGCATTACACTTATAACAATTTTCTAGATCACCCTCGTACAGTGTGTAGATTGTAAGCTGTTTGTGGGCAGAGAATGTGTCTGCCAACTCTGTTGTAGTGTACTCACCCAAGTGCTTAGTACAGTGCTCTGCACACAATAAGCACTCCATAAATCCCTTTTGATCTATGGATGAGGAATGGTTGGTATTGTGAAGTGATTGACAGTGACTTGATTCAAAGCAAAAAGGAGAAGGTTTTTGCTGATGGGTATCTTACTTACCAACAATAGTTCGCCCGTCTCCACCTAGTTTAACCCGAAGCGGGTTTCCATGTGAATCTTGGAGGAATCTCCCTTCTGCATTTAATACTAATCCCCGGTCAAGATCTACCACCTACAAGGAACAAAATAAGAAAAGAAAGTGTTGTCCAACTCTAGTTTTCATCAGTTTCTACTGAAACATCAGAAGTAGAAAATCATTTTCTTATTCCTAGTGGTTGTGGCTAAAAAAAACCCCCTCAAAACCAGATGAGGTACTGAGTACATAATTTAACTTACATTTTAAGAATTCTCATCTGCCCATTTAGGCTATTTTTCCTCATTTTAGCATTTCTCTAAGGTACAGTAGTCCAGAGATTCCTTCCATTTAGGTGTATTAGATGTCATGGCTAACACAATGTGCTTGAAAATCATGTTAGAGAGAAAATCATGTTAGCCATGCTAGAGAAGCAGCATGGCTCCTCAGTGGAAAGAGCCCGGGCTTTGGAGTCAGAGGTCATGGGTTCGAATCCCGGCTCCACCACTTGGCAGCTGTGTGACTTTGGACAAGTCACTTCACTTCTCTGTGCCTCAGTTCTCTCATCTGTAAAATGGGGATTAAGACTGTGAGCCCCACGTGGGACAACCTGATCACCTTGTATCCCCCCCCCCAGCACTTAGAACAGTGCTTTGCACATAGTAAGCACTTAACCAATGCCATCACCATCATTATTATCATCATAATCAAATATTTTCAAGCAGTCTGACAGGAGGCACATGTAAAACTACAAGCCCCATACTGCAAAAGAGGTTGGTTTCATCTAGAAACTACTGGGATGTTCTTGCAGGGGTTTGATTTCTTCAGCAATAGTGGGAGAGCTTGCGGTTGAAGCCACTGTGGTTGAGGATAAGATTTTCTCAGTGACTGTTTCGAGAAGAAGCTTGATTTAGCTTTTGTCCCCTGTCTGTTCTCATCTGCTCCCCAAGTTAGAACCAACCCAGAAGAAGAGTTTCATCTAGTTTTTTCTCTACTTAAATTATACCTGGAGTAAAGAGGAAACTAGGGTAAGACGATCCAATCTCATGACCTTGTCTCTACTCTAGTGCCTAATATATAGTAAGTGCATCAATAAAAAAAACAGGATTTTAGTCTAGACTCGTTTAATAATAATAATAATGATGGCATTTGTTAAGTGCTTACTATGTGCAAAGCACTGTTCTAAGTGCTGGGGGGTGATACAAGGTGATCCAGTTGTCCCACGCGGGGCTCACAATCGTAATCCCCATTTTACAGATGAGGTAACTGAGGCTCAGAGAAGTTAAGTGACTTGCCCAAGGTCACACAGCAGACATGTGACAGAGGCGGGATTCGAACCCATGACCTCTGACTCCAAAGCCCATGCTCTTTTCACTGAGCCATGCTGCTTTCCATCCACTTCCCCCAAACCAAGTCTTAGGATATCCAAAAGTGACTGTTTCTGATAATCAGGCAATCACAGCTGCAGCTCTAAACTTCAGTGACTTTAAATATCGTTCTGTAAAAACTAGAACTATCTCTTTCACGGCATTCTTTCTGATTTGAATTTCAACATTTCTCTGTTTGGGAATTTGGTGTGGCCATGACTCCTGGAGTGTTCAAGGAATGATCAAGGGCTAGATAGGAACTCCTGGCTTAGAGTTTGCAATCATACATTCTCCTTGGGTTGTTTCAAATACAGGGTGGTTAACTATAGTCCTAGTTTGGTATTTAGACAGCTAAGTGGCCCCAATTTCCATCTCATGAACCAAGAGGTTCCCAAAAATAGTAAGGTGGCAGTTAGACAATGTTGTTTAATAATATATATATATATATTCGATATTATATCAAATAATAATCCGACTCAACCTTGAAGGCCATCTGATCCAGTCCCCTGACTCCAGGCTGGGAATTCAGTGCTTAGAACAGTGCTTTGCACATAGTAAGTGCTTAACAAATGCCATCATTATTATTAAGTAGTATGGCCCAGTGGATAAAGCATGAGCCTGGGAGGCAGAGGATCTGGGTTCTAATCCCGGTTTCTCCACTTGCCTGCTGTGTGACCACAGGCAAATCACTTAACTTCTGGTTATAATAATAATAATAATGATGGTATTTGTTAAGTGCTTACTATGTGCCAAGCACTGTTCTAAGCACTGGGGTGATCAGGTTGTCCCACGTGGGGCTCACAGTCTTAACCTCCATTTTACAGATGAGGTAACTGAGGCCCAGAGAAGTTAAGTGACTTGCCCAGAGTCACACAGCTGACAAGTGGCAGAGCCGGGATTGGTTGTTTCTTCAATTGCAAAATGGGGATTCCATACCTGCTCTCCCTCCTACCTAGCCCCATGAAGGACAGGGACTGTTTCCAACCTGATTAAAATGTTTCTAACCTGGGAACTTAGAACAGTGTTTGATACATGATCAGTGCTTAAGAAATACCATTTAAAAAAAAGAAGCTGTCCACTTTTCCTAAAGGACATCAGGGATAGGGTTCTACGGAGCTCTCTTTGGTGTCTTTTCAGTGTTTTACCTACCTGAAAAGTTAACAAATTATTCCTTACATCCATCTTAGATCTCTGCTGCTTTCATTTAAAACTGATCCCTTAGTACAGTGCTCTGCACAAATTAATAACCTAATAAATATGGATGAATAATAAATATGATTGAATGAATTTCCTCTTGTGGATAACTGATTAACAGTCCCCCTAGGAAATCTCTTCACATTCTTGAGGGTGACTCTGCAGTCACTTCTTTCTCTTTTCTTCTCCAGGATTTGGACGAAGATCCTTTTAACCTGCTGCTATTCCTTCAATTATTTAAGCCCCTCTTCAATTTCTTTACCTGTTTTTTTAAGTGCAGGGACCAAACCTGGACCCTGGAGTTCACCAGTACCAAGGGTGAAAGAAGAATTATGACTTGACTCTTGCGTGCCATATTCCTGTCAATCAATCCCCAGTATCATATTGGCTTTTTAAGTAGTGGCACTAGATAGTTGACACCTACTCTTCTGAGGTCAGCCAAGACCCTGGCCAAGACCCTATTTTGGGTCATCTCATGATGGGTTGCTTTTTGTCCTTGAACAGACTTGGAAAGATCCTGATACTAAGAGGAAAAATCTAAAAGAGTGCCCGAGGTTGCAGAAAGCAAATGATACAGCACGAAAAGCACAACCTGTCAATCAGGAATGTGTCTGTTTCAGCCAGACTCATGTTACCATCAAAACTTCTCTTAAGCTTTAGCTAGCACTAAAAACAAAGAGCCCTGTCTCTTTTTTGTTTCCTTTAAGACCTGTTTTCTCTTTGTTTGATAGTGATGAAGGTTCTTGAGTTTGGAAAGTTTACCCTACCCACTTGGTTCCTTGAGGACTATTGATTATTCTCTGTCCATTTGGTTTTCCATTAGTTCCAGAAAAGACTTTCCCATCTACATTTGGTTTGGTGCTTAGATTTGGCCTGCCATTAAAACCTGCATTAGACAATGGAACAAAAGAACCAGTAAAATTAGTTTCCAGGGGAATGTTCGGTATATTAAAAAAAAAATAAAAAGAGCTGTCACTACACATAGAAAATGCCCACAGTGTGAAGCCAGTAGTCTGAATACTGAATTAATGATTATCTATGTTTTTGGTAAACTATGAATTCTCACAGATAACATATAACATGTAATCTCTCCTACTTAGACTGTGATCCCCATGTGGAACAGTAACTTCGTCCTGCCTGATTCATCTGTATCTACCCCAGTGCTTAGAAATATGTTGGGCCATAGTAAGCGCCTAAAAAATATTATTATTATTATATTATTATTATAACAATTAACAAAATGTCTGTTTACTAATGTGAAACATTCAAGCTCAGAAAATAGATTGGATTAAGGAAATGTAAAGCCAACCCCAAACTCCATCCTCTTCTCACAATCTCCCCCTCTAGACTGTAAGCTCACTGCGGACAGGGAATGTGTCTGGTAATTGATATATTCTACTCTCTCAAGTGCTTAGTACAATGCTTTGCACATATTAAGTGCTCAATAAATATGATTGAATGAATGAATGAATGAGGCAGAACAGCTCCGATTGGGTTCCATTCTGCTCCCATTTCCCAACAGGTATGGCTCCAGAAGGAGTCTCCTCATCTCATTCACTGGTCCAAATTATTTTATGTCCCTTCATGATGTTGGTCTATAACATAACAGGGTTCTCATCATCAATTGTATTTATTGAGCGCTTACTGTGTGCAGAGCACTGTACTAAGCGCTTGGGAAGTACAAATTGGCAACATATAGAGAGAGTCCCTACCCAACAGTGGGCTCACAGTCTAAAAGGGGGAGACAAAACCAAACATACTAACAAAATAAAATAAATAGAATAGATATGTACAAGTAAAATAAATAAATAAATAGAGTAATAAATATGTAAATAGAATAATAAATATGTACAAGCATATATACATATATACAGGTATATATACAGGTGTATATATATATATATATATATATATATATATATATATATATATATATATATATATATATATTCTCCAGTGGGCACCAAGACTGAAGCCAGTCACAACCTTGGCAACTGAACTGTTTCCCAGCTCCTGCCCATTTATGTTTTTGCAGAGAGAATCAGCTTCCTCCTCAAATATTATTAGAGAAGCAGCATGGCCTAGTGAATAGAGCATTGGCCCGGGAGTCAGAAGGTCATGGGTTCTAATTCCAGCTCCGTCACTTGTCTGCTCTGTGACCTAGGGCAAATCACTTCACTTCTCTGGGACTCAGTTCCCTCAACTGGAAAATGGGAATTAAGACTGTGAGCCCAAGACGGATAAGCTGTGAGCCCACTGTTGGGTAGGGACCATCTCTATATGTTGCCAACTTGCACTTCCCAAGCACTTAGTACAGTGCTCTGCACACAGTAAGTGCTCAATAAATACGATTGAATGAATGAATGAATGAATAAGCACTTAGTACAGTGCTCTGCACACAGTAAATGCTCAATATATATGCTTGAATGAATGAGAGAGGGACAGGGACCTTGTCCAACCCGGTTATCTTGTTTCTACCCCGGTGCCTAGAACAGTGCCTGAAACATAGTAAGGGCTTAACAAATACCATTATTATTATTATTAATTATTATTATTATTATTATTATTAATTATCTGAGGTGTTACTGTAGCTTTTCAACAAGTAGCGTGAAAAACAAACATTATGAAAAGAGACCAAAAGTAAATTGGTAACGGTGTCCTCCGGGTCTAGACCAGTTCATGAGAACAGGAAAAGAACACTATCTATGCTATCTGCAGTGTCCTTGAATGTCTATGAACAACAAAGCTAAGTGATCCAACTGGCCATTGATTTACAAAAATTACCTGGTCTGTAAGGTGGTCTCACAAAGGGTCGAGCAGGTGGATTTCGGAATCTTGAGTTCATCATCCTCTGACGTAAGGAGAGCATTGGGGTGATGGGGGAAGGTGTCGAGTGAGTGAGAGACCCCTGGGAGGGTGTGCTGCTGATGGGACTCTGAGGAACAGAAGATCGGGGCGTGGGTGAAGGAAATTTAGAAGGGGCATTTGGTTTGGGAGGAATTTGGGAGGCTCTTGAAGAGCTGCCCGACATTGGAGGGATAGGACGTTTTGAAGGAGTAGAGTCTTCTTTTCCATCAGATTTTACTCTATGAGGAAGGCGGGAGGCAATGGACTTCATCTTCTCCTTACCGACGTTTTCGTTTGCATATTTACTGTCTCCAGAAACAGAAGGATGGGACCACTTTGAGGCAGAAGGGTCAGGATCTTCCTCTTTCCGTCTGCTGTCGTGATCACGGTAATCATCTTCGTCGGAGGCGGCATCATCATCGTCGTCATCATTTGTGACTGACTGTCGAGACTCAGGTAAGGACAACAGCGGAACCTTGGAAGCATCTTCTATTTTAGATCGGGTCAGCTGAAATGAGCCATCCTTTCTCTCCTCATGGGATATGGCTCTGCTAGGGGCTCGGGAGCGGGAATGATGGTAGGGCAGGTTTGATTTGGCAGGTGTTATCCTGGAGTTGCTTGGTCTGTTCACTGGCAGAGATGGGCTGGATCCTCTGGAGGAAGACACGGAGTCGGTTTTGCTTTTGTGCTTTCCATTATTTCCATCCTGACCCCCGGCCTGCTGAGGTTTGGAAGGAGATCGGTCAGGGCTCCCCCAGGGGAAAGTAGAAGGCGACCGAGAAGTAGAGGGATTTTTAAGATGGGCATTTCCCCTTCCATTCCGATCATCTATTTCAGAGCTATAGTCCTGTCTGGATTTGGAGATTGGATGTTGTTCTTCCTTAGTGTTGGGACTGGAAAACTGCTGCTTGGAAGTGGAGAGGGGATAGGAAGGCTGCTTTTCTGAAGCAGCCCCTGTAGCTTTTGATCTTGGGTCCTGGCTATTTAACACCCTTTTAGGAACATTGGACCCATTCTCAGAGGGGGTCACTGTCCGGTGAGCATTCGATACTCTCTGGGGAATCCTTCTTGTGTGGTCTGAGCCCAGTGATGAATGCTGCTTAGGGGAGGAAGGTGTGTGTTCGCTGTCAGCAGTGGAAGGGATGGGCTCTTGCTCTCCTTCATCACCTCTCTCAATGGTCGGAGTAGATCTGTGTACAGAACTTAGGTGAGAATTGGAGTGAATCCTGTTGGGGTACCTATTGCTAGCTGCAAATGGCCTGTGTCTGGGGAAACTAAAGCGACCAGAGATAGGCTGGCCAGCCGGCAAGCGAGGACGAGAGGCAGGGGAGGAAGGAGCTGTCTGTTTCCCTCTATCTTCTCCATTCTCAACTTCGCCCTCACCGTCTCCCCGCTCAGCCCCTCCTGTCCTCCTATCGGAGGAGCTGTGCGAGTTGGGGGGATTGGTCGGAGAAGGGGTAGAGGACTGAGACGGCCCAGCATAGTTAGCTCTGCTTATGCCCTGCCCGTTTTTCAGCCAACGGAAACGGGGAGAACCAGGGTGAAGCTTGGTGGGGAGAAGTCGGGGTGCCCCTCCAGGGGAAGAAAGCCTGAGTGCTGGGGTAGAGGAACTTGGCTTTTCATCCAAATCCTCCCTTTCTTCACTGTTGTGTTCCTCGCGGGCCTCAGAAGGGATGCTCGGAAGGGATGACTCGACAGGAACAGGATGTGCATGAGGCTTTTTGCGGGGGCTGGAGCTCACTTTAAAAAGTCCCGGGGATCTGGCCGGAGAATTCATCCGAGCTGGGAGATGTGGTTTCCCATTCCCACCTTCATGGCTTCGGGCTTGAGAAACACGTGTGGTAGACTGTGGATCAGCCGATCCAGCTAAACGAGACCGCTCAGATGCTGGATCCTTCTTCACGTTTTCAGGAGGTGACTTCTCTGAAGCGGTACGAGAGGAACTCGGTGGCCTCGTTTCGTTATCGGTGTACCTGGGGTCGGAGGATGAAGATGAAAGTGGGGTGGAAGCGGCAGGTGGATAACTGTCTGTTTCTGCCTTGGCACTTATTGGGATGCGAGCTCTAACTGGGGTTCTACCGGGGCCTAGGACTGAATGAAAAGATCGACTCAGTGGGGGCCTAATGTTTCTCCTGTTATCGTGGGGCTTAGAGGAGGATGCTAGGGAGCCTGTATTGGAAACCAGGTCATCATCTGTGAATCTGGTGGACTGGAGATCCGATTCTGACTCTGCTGGGCTTTGGGGTGATAACTGGCTTTTACTAATGGCTCCGCCATTGGCTCCAAACTTATTCTTTGACTCAGGAATGAGACTCTTTGCATCCCTATCATGGGGAGAAACGGATGAATGAGTGGGTTTAGAGGAAGGTGGGTGATGGATTTTTTGAGAAGAGGGTAAAGGTTCTGATTTTTCTGGCTTCAGATGATCTTCTTTAACAGCTTTCTGAGGAACAGTGGGAATGCTGGTCCTGGCTGCAACAGATATAAAAGACAATCAACTATAGAAATATTCAAGACCACAATTTAGCAAAAAGTGAAAATTTGTGTTGGGGGACTGGGAGGAGACAATTATATTTAAAAGTGACAATTTAGATGGAAAGAGTGAACAACTACCGCAATAGCCAAAATGTTCATCATTAACATCAATTTTTTCCTTATTACATAAACTACTAAAGGCAATGCTTGGCATAAGGTCCCCGGGTTAAGTTTAGTAAAAAAAAAAATCATTAAATAAGATATTTTTCAACAACATAATGCACCACCTTGGCACTAGGATACAGATGCAGAGAAACAGAATGGCCTAGTGGATAGAGCATGGGCCTGGGATTCAGAAGGGCCTGAGTTCTAATCCCAGCTCCATCACTTGTCTGCTTTGTGACCTTAGGGAAGTCACTTAACTTCTCTGTGCTTCAGTTACCTCATCTGTAAAATGGTGCTGAAGACTGAGCCCCATGTAGGACAGGGACTTTGTCCAACCTGAATACTTTGTATCTACCCCAGCGTTTAGAACTGTGCCTGGCACTTAATAAGCACTTAACAAATGCCATTAAAAAAACACAAATTAAGCATGCTTTATGACTTCTTTTAGACTGTGAGCCCACTGTTGGGTAGGGACTGTCTCTATATGTTGCCAATTTGTACTTCCCAAGTGCTTAGTACAGTGCTCTGCACACAGTAAGCGCTCAATAAATACGATTCATGACTTCTGCCCCGAAACCATAACCCAGAGTAACACAACAAGAATGAACAGATAAGGGTCACGGACACACATGATGCTTACTTGTTGGCATGGTGACAATGAAGGCTTTAGACTGAGGGCCCTGTCCTCGTCTGTTTGCTGCCCTTATTTTGAAAAGATAGCGTTCCCCAGGCTGCAGACCATCAACTACGGCAGAAGTAGTCACTCCAGGATAGGTAAGGGACTTTGCTCCAAATGGTTTGAGAGCCGGGGCGTATGAAAGAATGTATTCTGAAATGATTTGGCAGACGGTTGGAAGGAGGAAACTGAAAAGAGTTCTGTGTCCAGCAGACAGACTGTATGGGTAGGATGAATTAGAACGTGCATTACTAAAATTAAAACACTAGCAATGCACATCAACAGCTGGAGCATAAAGACATAATTAGAAGTCGAACAAACAGAAATGAAGCTACCAAACAAGAATAAGCAGTTAATCGGCTGGCAATTTTAATTTCAAGCAAATTGAACATAAGCATTACAGGAGGAAGCGCTTGGCGATATTTATCATATTTTAATGGTTCTTTTCCTGAGAGCCTGTTCATTGAAATTGTTGGAAAAAGTGGAACACAAAAGAGAAGAAACAACTAACGCTGGAAGCTAATTTTAAGAATGTGGTGATATCGTATTGCTTAATTTATGAAACATTTTTATTATTAAACTGTTGTGTTACTATGTTGCTGTATAAACTGGATAAATTCCAGAGTAGATTACATTTTCCTTTACTAACACATGAACATGCTTGAATCAATAGTGCTTTTCTTTCATAAAAACTGTTGTAAGAAATGGCTAAGCATTTGGTCTTAATCAATTTATATTATTCAACCGTTGTTTACGGCAGTTCTGTAATGCTGTTTGGAGAATATAACATTTTTAAATTATGATTATCAATAATGAGAGATAATTGCCCATAGTAACTACTGTGGTGAGACATTTTTGGATAAGGCCTAATAATTTCTGCAATACATCATCCTTTTCATCACCAACCAAATAATTTAGTTTGTTTTCTTTCCAAATTCCTGTTATGGTTTCCATTAATTAGAATTTTTCTGAGTCAGTGGGTGAGAAAAGCCCATGTTTATAAAACTCAAATAATCAGAATGTGTCTGAATCACAGGTAAGATCATTTTTTCCCTTAACATTTGTGCCCTGAAAATATATGCTTTACATCCATTTATATCAATGATTATAGCAATCTTTTTCAATAAGCAAGAGCCATAATTTGATAGGTCAAATGTAGGGATCAGGTAATCTATTCTTCTGTAAAAATTTGTACCCAGAGGATTTATTTTTTAACCAACCTTCCTTAGAGGTGAAACAGAACACTTCTATTATACCGTATAAGCCAATTCAGAAAATGTTCATCTTTTTTATATTTTTTCATACATAATCAGTACTAATGAATCAGAAGAATAATGTTTACACCTTACAAAATGGGAAAAAATGTCCATCCTTTCTCAAAAGATTGTCTTTCTGGGAGATAAGAAAGGTCTGGACTCCTAAGAATTGCTCACCAATTTCTCAGTTACTTTCACTACAAGAACTTAGAAACTTCTGTTGTTTCTCGTTGTGTTTAGCTGGATCTGAAAGGATAATTCATTCCCATGTTTATTCATGAAAATTAACTGAAGATAAAATTATCTTTTTCAACAGATATAAGGGTCAGCATAAGTAACAATATTTTTGAACTATCTCCTCAGCTTTTAATGACTTAATGAACATTGCAAATAAATCCTAATTCATCTTTAAGCAATTGTTCTGTATGGGGAAGACATCAATTGCTGAAAATTAGGTGTGTTTTTCTTTAATACGCATATATCAAAAGGCAGCACCTAAATAATTATTCCTTACACCTATTCCTAACATGGACTCATTTCTCAGTTAGGATGAAGAAAGTTATGTAGTAGTTTAATAAAGTGCCCAGTATACAAATCTATGCCCCTGAATTTGGAAATGAATTTGGAATTTCACTGATATTCAAAAAACAATTTCCATATGCCTGCAAGAAGAATGCCTAAACGTTGGCAAAGACAATAGGGAACTGAACATAATCTACAGCAGCAGCACAAGAATATTGTATTTTAGTGATACACGCTGGAGGAAGCTGTGTAGCTCAGTTACCTAACAGGCTTTTTATTCAGTTTCTTAAAGTTTCAGAAAATGTTGCAGTATTTGAAAACCCCCATTAAGCTTAGGTTTATCTTCCTAACATTAACAAGGAGGTCTCTTTCCAAATAATTGGATTTTCTCCACCACCATTTATTCATTCATTCAATCGTATTTATTGAGTGCTTACTGTGTGCAGAGCACTGTACTAAGCACTTGGGAAGTACAAGTTGGCAACATATAGAGACGGTCCCTACCCAAAAGCGGGCTCACAGTCTAGAAGCCACCAATTAAGGATATACAATATGGAAGAGAAAAAGGGGAAAAAAAAGCTTTAGAGTTATTTCAAGTTCTTTCATACCAGCTCTTAAAAGTTCCTCAGGGTACTAAATCTAAACTGCAGTATTTCCAAAACTTTTTATTTTCTAAGATCCCTCCTCTCTGGCACTGAAGGCAGGGAATCCACCTTGCATATGTTTTAAAAATCCAATGTCTTTTTGACATTTGCTTGTGAAAAGAAATAATATTAATGAGAAAATAGGACTCTTCCATTCGCCTGGTAATTCTTTTCCTGCTTGTCAAGACTCTTGACAACAACTAGGGAAGTTGTTATAACAACTTCTGTTATAACAACTGTTATAACAGAAGATTAGCTAGGTATTATTTCAGAGAAAAATGATTATGGTGCTACACACAGGAGATTAGGACAACATCACAGGATGAAGCAGAAGGGTGAAGGCAGGAAATAAAGGATAAATCACTTATTCATCCATAGTCATTGCCAGTGATAGCAAAGGAAATTACTGATGGGCACTAAAATATTCTTTGTGAAAGGTCCTTCCTCCCAGGGTGAAACATCATTTAAGGATATTTGCTTCCATGCTTGTTCTTCAGCCAGCATGCATACCCACTAAGTTTTCACAAGGTTAATGGACTCATTCTAATGAATGTGGGCAGACAATTCAATTTCCGCAAGCATTTTTAGATAATGAACTTCCTACCTTTGACTTTCCCTTCTGTTTCTGGAAGTGGATCCCAGGTTGCAGTGACAGATGCTTGTTTGCCTTTCACGGGCCAGACATCCAAGTTTTCAGGTGCGGCGGTTGGTGCTACAAAGGAGCCAACAATTTATGAAAACTAGAAATTAAATTGGGAAACAATGACCTTAAAAAACACAAGATATTTTAGGCTTTATAAATGATTGTTGCAGAAAAGTTCTTAGCCAGTATTTATAGAGGGCTTACTGAGTGCAGAGCACTGTACTAAGAACTTGGGAGAATACAATACAACAATATCCAGGCATATTCCCACAACTAGCACCCCAGGATTCAGTCAATCATATGTATCCAAATGCCTACTGTCTGCAGAGCACTGAGATAAGTCCTTGGATCCGTATAATAGAAGCAGAAGGCAACAGTCCTGGTTTCATGGAGTTTCCAATCCAGTTGGGGAGACAGGCAGACACCAGTTATTTATAAATATATGAGTAGAAGAAAAAAACAACAACCATACTTCTGGTAATAGCAGGAGTAAGACAGATGAATAAATGAGTGAATAATGAAGTACATAAATCTATATTTAAATGCCAAGGGAGACTTGGGATGACATAGTCTGGGTTATTAATAGAGTGGATGTCATGAATAGTAGTAGTGCCTTTTAAAGAATGATTATGCATTTGCTGTTCATGTTGAATGGTATAAATATATCTGAAAACGACAGGGTAAATGAAAACAACGTTTAAGAAGAACCTTGTTCATTCTTATAAGGATTGGGGGGTCATCTTTTACTTTGGAGACATAACAGTGGGAATGTGGAAAAGTGCATTGAGATAATGCCCCCCAAGTTAACTGTAGAGAGTTTCGACCAAGATCTGGAATCAAGAAAATCCAGCCCATCACTCCAAAACCTTTTTTTAGTAAGATTCCCCACTAAAAATGGTGGCCTGTGCCTCTCCCTTTCAGCAGCTAAAATTTCCTGGACTGAACCATAATCCTCTGGTAAAATGCTTCTCTTCAAGGGGTTCATTCAGTCGCAACCTAGGCAGAAGCCAAAAGCTGCACCCATTCAGACAACTAGTTGTTTGACAAGCCAAAAACATAGGGAGCATAGAGAGGGTTGGCCTTGATGATTAATAGCAGCCTCCAGCTTCTTTTTTCAATTAAAAAAAAATGAGCCCACTGTTGGGTAGGGACTGTCTCTATATGTTGCCAACTTGTACTTCCCAAGTGCTTAGTACAGTGCTCTGCACACAGTAAGCGCTCAATAAATACGATTGATTGATTGATTGATTGGCAGCATTTTGAAAAAAACAATCCCTCTCCACCTTCCAAGTCCTCTTAAAAGGAAGCATAAGTGGGTTCCCCAGTGAATTCCCAACTTCTTGGTCATGTTATCACATCAGGTTTCTTAGCCCTTGCGTGCACACCTATTATTTATTTCCTTATCTGCGTCATATTTTTATTGTTTATATTGATTCATTCCTTTCATTTTTTATCTATTATAAGATTTCAATTTAAGTCTGTGCCTTCCCCTTTATACTAGAAGCTCCTCTAAGGCAGGAACCTCCCCTTTTACTTCTATTGTGTGTGGCACCCAACACTTCAGTCCACTGCTTTGCACACAGTAGTTGACCACTAAATGCCATTAGCAATAAAGATGAAGACCGGATGGTTTGAGTTCAGACAAAAAGCAGTGCAGTATTGTGAAGCAGTAGAAGTATTATTTATTGAGCACCTTCTCAATGCAATATGTTGTCCTAAGCACTTGGGAACTGTAACAGAAGTGTAAGACAGACAAAGCACTATTGAATATGCACAAATATGCATGCTGAGCATATATAATTTTGTTTGGATATCTGCTGCCACCGAATTGACACTGACCCCAGGGTGTGGATGCTTTTCTCCTGTCCCCATTCTGCTCCTCTAGTCCCATTACTCCACAGACCTTCTTTGTCCTTATGGTGACTTAGCATTTTGTTTCACCTCTCCTTTTTTATGGCATTTGTAAGCGCTTACTATGTGACAGGCACTGTACTAAGCTCTGGGGAAGCTAATCAGTTTGGACACAGTCCAGTTCCCACATAGGGCTCACAGTCTTCATTCCTATTTTAAAATATGGGGCACAGAGAAGCAAAGTGACTTGCCCAAGGTCACACAGCAGACAAGAGATGGAGCTGGGATTAGAACCCAGGTCCTTCTGACTCTCGGGTCTGTGCTCTATCCACTAGACCACATTGTCCCAATCCCCAAACCCCCATTTTACTTTTAGATCATGAATCCCTAATTGTGTCTAATCCCCACCTGTGTTTTCTTACCCACAGCTTCGTACAGCATTCCTAAATAAATACTACTACTGCCACCACAAGTCAGCCTGTATTGTCTTGAGGTCAACCGAGCCAGGGGTCAAAGCTTGAGGTATTCTTCTTAGTCATAGCAATTTAAGGGTGCCACAATTCTTAAAAGGAACACAATGATCTCCTCATAGTTGGTGGTATCAAACCAACTTATTCCCTCTGGGTGTTTAATAAATACAGGTAGAGACTTTACTTCTCACTAGTGCCCTTCAGAATACTGTCCCCAGCTTTGGGAAACATTGAAGTGGGGACCTTGACTTAGTTCATAAAGATCAGAAAGGTGTTTCCCAGATATGCTGCTGCTCCGATATGCTGCTGCTCATCATCATCCTCATCCATAGCATTAATTAAGTGCCTTCTATGTGCAAAGCATTGTACTCAGCACTTGGGATAGTGTAATACAAGTAAAACATATTACCTCTGCCCTACAGGAGTGGGCAAAATAGGCCAAAAAAAAAAAAGGATTTATATTTAATAGTGGGAGAAGGAGAGAATGCTGCTACAGCTGGTAGTAGCAGGAGTACGAAAGGATGAATACATTCATAAGTGAAAAAATATATTGTGTACATTAAAGTATTTGAAGTAGAAGGGCTTGCTTTATAAAACAAATGGTTAAGGGAGGCTATTTGGTTCACAGGATCGAGGGAGGTAGACTTTAATCAGGGAATACCGGCAGCAGGAGGCAGGAATTCAGAAGGGCTTTGTTAACTGGTGAAGCTGTAGTCTGGCCAATTTGAAGACCAAGGGAGTTTCATAAGGGGGAAGGGCATGAGCAAGAGGGGAGAGAGTCAAAACTCTAGCTTGGGAGGAACAATGAGTGCAAGCTGAAGTGTAGCATGTGAAGAAAGATAAGAAGTATGGGAAGCCTTGGTGAAGTGTCTGGAAACCAGTGGTTTCTGCTGATGTGAGAGAAATGGGTAACAGTTGGAAGGTTGTGCGGAGTGGAAATGTGGATGCCGAATGACATTTTAGACTAAGGATCAGGGCTGAAGGGTTTCAGACTTAAGGATACCAGCGAGGAAGCTGATGCAATAGTTGGGAGAGGACAAGAACTCTAACCAGGGGTGGTAACCATTCGGTAGAGAGGAAAGGGCAAATCTGGTAACTACGATGGAGGTTAAAGACAGTCAGCGGTTGAAGATAATGTGGAGGTGCAGGCTTCTTGGAAAGGTAGGATGGTGGCAAGGTCTCTGAGTCTCCTCCCTGATGCTTACAGACCTCAGGAAGTAGGGCACCGGCCATATTTTCTTCCCTCCATCTAGGGTGACATTCGGGGAATCTACAGTAGAGGCTTAACCATTTTGCCCCAGAATTATTCTGTACTAAGCTTCTGGCTCGCCCTCTGTGGCATCCAAGCTAAAATGCACAAATTCTGTGGAAAAAAAATCATTCAGGAGAAACATGACTAACTGCAGACACAATCCTGCTGAACTATTCAATAATAATTGAATATTCAATAATAATGATAATTGTGATATTTGTTCAGCACTTACTTACTATATGCCAGGCACTGTACTAAGTACAGACACACTACTGAGAACATTACTCCTTTAGAGAAGCATTGTGGCTTCAGTGGAAAGAGCCTGGGCTAGGGAGTCAGAGGTTGTGAGTTCTAATTCCGACTCCGCCATTTGTCAGCTTGTGACTTTGGGCCAGTCACTTAACTTCTCTGTGCCTCAGTTACCTCATCTGTAAAATGGGGATTAAGACTCTGAGTCCCACATGGGACAACCTCGTTACCTTGAACCAACCCAAGTGCTTAGAACAGTACTTGGCACGTAGTAAGTGCTTAACAAATACCATCATCAGTATTATTATTATTCTCATCGAGATAATGATGCTTCTCATCATTAAGAGTGCCTCTCCCTATTTGCACTACAGTGGAGACAAAGCCTGCTTTCCCTGTGGAAGCCTGAAACTTTTCATGTGTCATATTAATGAATCTTGAATTCCAAGGAATAATAATAATAGAGGTACTATAAATGGCCCATCATGGTAATAAGTTCCAACAGGGAGATGGAGCTGCAGAAACAATTAAAAAGGCTTTAATCCCAGAAGTTACAGGAGAAGGTACAGGGTAAAGTTTGGTGTGTACATTATTCAAGTGGAGTGTAACCTGCTCCATGCGGTGGAAGAATAAAGCTTAAATAAAAAGACCAATGACAGACAGAAAGGTTAAGCAATTGGGGGTGCTTTCATTTTGACCCAGATACACTTATGAAAAAACGATTTCTAATCTGCTGTGATCAAAAATTCAGCCAGCAGTTATACCACATACCAGATTCCGGGGTCCTTTGAAAGACAGATGGACTCCATTTGCCATCTCTTTCACCTTGTGAAATGCGGACTGCAAATTCATACATTGTATCTGGAATCAGGTCGTCCACCAAGGCTCGTCGGGTGGAAATTTGTTTATAATCCCACCTGGCCGATTCCCCTTTTTCTCGATAGCGCACAGTGTACTGCCTGTAGGTGGAAATCAATCCCAGCATTAACATTTGGACAAAAAAATTCACTGGGGCCAAACCCCGTTTTGCTTGTTCTTATTCTTCTGTCATTCTCCTTTCTGACTTCAGATACAGAAATCACTTCTATAAGGACAACAGGAAAGGGAAATCTGAAGGCAGGTGTCTTATTGGCCCAGGATGTCTGCATAAAATCTATCTGGGAATTAATGTATTGTAAGGCTGGAGAGGAATCTGATGGAAAACTCAAGCCATAAGGGACAAGATATGTGGACTAGTACCGACAGAAAAAGGCTGGGAAGAGCAGATGTCAATTTAGCCTAAAAGCAGAAAGCAGCTCCAAACCATTGCCACACAGCAAGGAAGGGTCAGAGTCCTGTCCAATGGAGAAAAATGATGCTTTTCTAGGTACCTTCCCAGGATGGGTATGAAACACAGACAGGATTGGGGCTAGACAGGTTTACTACAAAGCAAGGCTGTGGTTTTGAATTTGTGGCATACATAGAAAGGGAAACAGAAATCAGGGTGCTTCCTGAAAAGTGAGAAACTCCATAGTTGTATGGAATTCCGTTGGGTGGTTTTAGACGGAGGAGCTATGTGGAAAGTGTGATTGTTTTCAAGACCCCTATATAACCCCAGAATTCAAGACCCCTATACAACCCCAGAATAAACAGCATAGGGAGTTTAAAAGTCACACCTAGTAATGCTGGATTTTATCTTTTTTATTAAATGTATTAAAGGGCCTCCTGAAAGACATGCCCCTTAGGCTGCAGGTTATGGTCTTTATTAAGACTACCCATCAGTTTAGACACACCCACACAGCAAGTCTTTATTGAGACTACACATCAGTGTATATAAACACTTACGCACTGTTTTAATTAAGACTATGTATCAGTTTACACATGCACACAAACAAAATAAACACACATGCTCAAGCCTAGTTGCTTGGAGTCTGGGTGTTCATCCAAACCAGCCATCAAAGCAAACCGGGTTCAATAGCCCATTACAAATTGGCCAAAAAGTAGCATCAAGGGCTTCTTGGAGCGTTTTTTTTTCTTTTAAGTGGTATTTGTTAAGCATTTACTAAGTGTCAGGCATACCAAGCGCTGGAGTACATACAAGATAGGTCGAACACCTCTTAATCCCCATTTTACAGGTGAGGTTGCCTGTTGTAAACACAATATGACCTTTGGTTAAGTGGGGTGTGCTTTCTGGTGGCTACCTATGTTATATGACCCTTTCAACTGAGGACTTAAGAGAAGGAAAAGAAAGGGCTTCTGGAATCATTAAATATAATACCTCCATTTAATGTAACTACAGGTCAGAGAGAACAGTTTGCAAGAAACATAATAGCTTAATTTCTGTCAGATGTGAAGTTATGTAATCAAAAATTAACTAAACCTTGAGGCACTTTGTAAAACATTTTGCTGCAACTAAAACACAAAGTCCTAGACATCAGCACCACAATAAATATCCGTGGAGCAAATGCATAGAAAAGTTCACATTAATAAAATGAGTATTAAGTACCTAGATGCAACAGTCTTCTTTTGTTTTTCATGAATGGGATCCACCCATGCCACAAGCACAGATTGAGATGACATGACTCGAACATTTATGTCTTTAGGTTCATCCAGATCATCCTCCTCTGAAATAAAAGGACACACATGTATCACAGCAAATTCTAGAAACTCATTTCGCTGAGCCTAAATGGGCTATGGCTAACAAAACAAAAGGGAATAATTCTTTACATTAAGCGTATGTCTAAACTCATGAAGACAAGTAGAGAAAATTGGAAAATTATTCAGTGAATTTCATTCTTGTAGAGAACTACTCTCTATCATTCAGATAACCCCTCCTTTTCCCCAGGCGTGGTTCATTTTAGGGTGATGGTCCATGTCCACACTTTTTTGGAAGTTCAGTTATTCAGCAATGATAAAATCCAAACCTGCATGAACGAATCACTTCATCAGGGGCATATGCTTTGCTGAGCTCAAAAAGTAGTCATATTTTGTGGTAATTAGGCGGTGTTTAATTAAAGAAAATCATTATAGGCACAACATGGTTACATGTTTCTTTCATTAAAGAAACAGTGTCCAGGAAAGTCAGATGAAATTTTTAAGCGGATTACAGGGCAAACTGAATTGAGAAGCTGAACTGTTTGGGATGTGACCACCAGTAAGTAACAGACAATATAGCGCTCTCTGCTCACAATTAGCTCCACTCTTCATTAAATCGAGATTTCAATAATTATGCTTCTTTGAAACCCATTGTTTAGTAATACCGCTTTCTACTTATAAAAACAAAACATGTGCATCAGTATCTATATCCAGCTAACGCTTTAATAACCCTTTGAATGTGGATGATCATGAATTATTTGTTGTTGGGCTACTGAAAACACCACTACTGACTCCTTCGCTAAAGCAGGTGTCATGTTAAACTTTGGGTCGATTTCAGTACATATCTTTCCAACCTCATTTTCTGCTCTGCTAATCAATTTTATTTAAGTTTTTCAATGCCAAGTTTATACAAAGACCATCTCAGGCCTTTAGTTGAATGAAATACTTCCCAGTTCATATTCTGACTGACATATTAATGACACCCTTCCTAACCATGGTAGAAAAAGCAGCGTGGCCTCATGGATAGAGCACAGGCCTTGGAGTGAGAAGGACCTGGGTTCTAATCCTAGCTCTGCCACTTCTCTGTTGTGAGACCTTGGGAAGTCACCTAACTTCTGTGAGCCTCAGTTGCCTCATCTGTAAAATGGGATTAAGATTGTGAGCCTCATTTTGGACAGGGACTGTGTCCAACCTGATTAACTTGTATTGACCCCAGAGCTTAATACAATGCCAGGCACATAATAAGCATTTAACAGGTACCATTTAAAAGTGAATAAATGGAGTATAGTCAGTCCTTTTATAATGTGGGAGCTATATTCTTAAAAAACCTCATCTTAAGGAAAACTTGAATCATGATACCAATGCTTCAGCTGAGACTGCTTATTTAGGTGTAACCATTTCTTCTGCTCTCACACCATCTTCTTTCTATCTAGAGAGTAGCAGCAACATTCGGCTTGGTACCCTTAGGGAAAACATGCATTATGAAAGAACTGACTGTGTAGCGCAAAACCAAAATCAATTCATAAACAGAGGGACAGAGATTCATTTTTTGGGACATGTAAACCTAAGCTTGGCTCCCCAGAGGTGATCATTTGATTTAAAAACGCTTAAGACACCTACCTGCAATTTTTCTCTTGGTTAAAGCAGCCCTGTACACTGGCTGACTCTGCCCTTGGGAATTCATTGACTGAAGCGAAACCACGTACACCGACTCAGAAGCTAGGGACAAGGCAGAAAGAAAGAAAAGAAGGCTCTACTGCAACTTTTTTTGCACAAAAGCCAAAATTACATGCTCAGGGGAAGACTCTTCCTCCTCCACCTCCAGCCCCTGCCAAGCGCACACCCTTAAGTTACATGCCCACCACGACAGGCCAGAATCATTATTTCCAAGAGAAGAACTTGAGTGTTAAAATTGGAACTCTCAGAAAGATTAAAATGGGACAAGTGGGAGACTAAAAGGAACAACAGAGAAACTGGAAAAGTCCTGGGACATGACCAGTCATCCATTAATCAATCAACCAATGGTATTTATTGAGCATTTACCTTTGCAGAGCACTATAATAAGCGCTTGGGAGAGTATGTTATAGCAGAGTTGGTAGATACATTCGCTGTCCACAACAAGCTTATTGGGAGGGTTTCCCCCCCGCCAAAACCAGTACCATTACTATACAACTAAATCAAATGTGAAACATATTCATTAAACTCATTTGATTCAAGTTCATTTTTCCAGTATGTTTCAGAGTGAACTACATTAATTTGGTGTATGGTTAAAGTAGCATATCCTGCAAGCAGTATACAAGAAAATAATAAATGACATGTATGCACTACACAAAGCATTAATGCAGAAGCAAAACTCACCTAGTTTTTTAATTTCATGCGTTCGCTCATCTTTGGCCAGTGGAACGTAGTTCATCTTCCTACCACTTTCACCATAGCCCAGGAGAAAGCCTTGAGATCTCCGTGGACTCTTAATGCCTGATGCACGTGGTGCTTTCCATTGGACGGAGAGTTTGTCATCAGAAGATCGGACGCGAACTCTTAAGGGTTTGTTGGGCACTTCTTTTTCTTGAAAAAGGATAGAACCAAGAAATAGAGCATTTACTTCTGCATTTGCGTACCTCCATGCTGCAGATGGTATTTTTTATGGCATTTGTTAAACACCTATGACAATTTTTCTCTCCTGGGGTCAATAATCAATAATAAAAGAACTAGTAGTAAAGAAATATGCCGATGATTAATGGTAGGAAGATTTGCTATGAAGAGCCTGGAATGAATCATAAAATGTGCTGTTGTAACTATTGCCACAAAATTACAAATTGTCAATTCTACGGTGTTTCCAGTGACAGTATATGGATCCAAAAGCTGGACAGTGAAAAATCAGGATAGAAAGACCATCGATTCTTTTGAAATGTAGTGCTGGAGAAGGCTTTTGCAAATATCATAGACTGCCAGAAAAACAAACAAATAGGTTTTGGAGCAAATTAAGCCAGTGTGGTCTTTGGAAGGCCAAATGACTTGACAGATTAGCATATTTTGGACGCATCATCAGGAGAACTAAATACCTGATTTAGTCCTAAATAACTAGCTAAAGTTAAGAAATAATAATAAATAACTAAAGTTAAGAAAAGTCCAGGGAAAATGTGGAAGAGGAGGTAGACCAGCAGCTAGACAGATAGACACCATAACAACAATAATGGAAGAACCATTAGCAAGGTTATGGATTATGGGAAAAGATCAGACACTCTGGAGAAAACATGTCCATAGAGTCGCTATGAACCGGAAACGACTCTACTACACTTGATAATAATAATATGCCAGACACTGTCCTAAGTGCTAGGATAGATACAAGGTTGGACACAGTCCACATCAAACATGGGGCTCACAATCTTAATCCCCATTTTACAGATGAGGCATAAAGTGACTAGGCTAAAATCACACAAAATAAAAGTTTGGGGGAGCCAGGATTAGAGCCTACCTACATAAAGCCTATCTACAAGTTCAGTTACAAAAAAAAAGGCTGAAAACATAGCAGTAGGCTTGCAGATAAAGGTTTAAGAAAGCACTGCCATTTTCTTACCAATTCCGGTAAAATGCCCAACAATCCATTTGGTTTTCCCTCCAGATACGTCAGAGAGGTATTAGGAACATAAAGTTAAAACATTCCATAATGCAAAGACTTCCTCCCAAAGATATTGGCTCTTTGATAACTTTCTTTTTTCACTTTTTCACTTTTGTCATTTTGCCCATTGTGTTGGAGCCCAAAAGTACAAACACTCTTTTCAAACAAGAGTGAAAGAATAAAGCAGAACCACAGTATGTACTTTCATAATTGTCCTTTAGAAATATGTTTCTAAAATGGTCTTTGCTTTTCATTGCATTCTCAGTAGTCTAATGCCAACTGTCTTCTGTTTCAATCAGGTTTCTTAATATGTCTATGGTTTTCTAGACAGCGCACTCTACATCTGAGCCCTCTTTCCCAGATGTACAAACCCTGTCCATGCTGTCTATATTGCAATACCCATCTCCCAAGTCTCTACTAGTTCATTTCCACTTCATTTCAGTTCTCTGGGAACAATTATATTGCTTCAGTTCTCCGACGGACATTCTTTTATCATCACGCCTTTAAATTTAGGTACTTTATTTTATGTTCTTGCTTTCACAGGAAGGCGATCTGATCTATTGGGGGTTCTCAGGCACCCCCAACCCTAGGATGCCATTGCACATCCTTTTTTAGGGCATGGTAAAGCTGCATTCCACAGTCTCTGACAAACCTAAAAGGAACCAACTGTTCCCTCCTCTTCTGACTTTCAGTTCATCTTTTAAGACTGGAAAATTTTGGAAGAAATTCCATCCCCAGAAAGATTGTAAAGTCATCTTAACTGGTTCAAATGAACCTGATACCACTTGTGCAAAAGGGGCAGGGGGATGTGCTTCCACGATATCCCAGCTGCTCCCGGCGTTCCACCTAAGGCTCAGCTTCCCTTGATGCCTTGCTGCTGTAAACGCGCTTTTGGATTGGGTTGGGGAAGGAATGAAGGCTGGTGATTCCAGGCTCCGAGCATCTTGTGACCACTCAGCCCAGTTCAGAAATGTCACAAAAATGAATCCAACTCCATCAGGCAGACCTGTCCTTTAACACTAAAAGATCCTGCATGTTGCTTCCTCTATCCCACGGACTACAACAAAGGAGTACAGACATAGCTGTCCAAATGGCAGGAACCACATTCCTAGAAAGCTACTTGGAAAACTTTATTCACCTGAATTAATAAAAGCTTCCACTTGACTTTACATCCAGTGACGGCATCTTTGTGTCCTGGAAATTAGCTCAGAAAAGAGCTAAGAATTTCCAAAATCAAGACAGTCCATCATTAGAGACAAATGTGAAGGTTAATGGCCATTTAAGGTTAAGAGCCTGGGGCAGTGGATGTCAGAGGAGATCACCCAAGTCCACATTTTCCCTCTCCCCTATTCCCAAAATTCACAGCCCACTTCAATCACTATGCACACATTTTCCCTTCCTGACATTAAGGGGACTTTTTTTATTTTCTAATATAAAGCAGGAGTGATAGGTGATGATGGGCATCTGGGGGTTGATGCTCCCCTAATGGCAGGTTGCTTAAAGCAATCGATTCCTTTGCAGATCTGTGAGGACCGTGAACTCCCCAGAACTGGACTACAGGTAGTACAACACTTGAAACACTTCACGTTAAGACAAGCATCATTTATGACATTTTGAGATTTGTGCCCTATTTCATCTTAACACACCGATTTTACAATAGGAGCATTCAGCTTCAGAATCATTGATTTAAGCAGGTGCATACACACACATGCACACACAAGCAGCAACTTCATTTTCAAAGATCTGCTTTCTTGTCATTAGCTGGATCATCTAAAAGTTTATATATATGTGTATATATATATATATACATACATATATATATATATATATATATATATATATATGCCCAGCACTTAGAACAGTGCTTTGCACATAGTAAGTGCTTAACAAATACCATTAACATTACTATTGCTATATATGTATATATGTACTTTATTCAATTATTTCCACAATGATAGTAATGGAAAATGTTTCTGCATAAGGGGACTAGAGGTTCTGTCTCTTCTTCCAAATCAGTCGGTGGTATTTCAATGAATCAGTGGTATTTATTGAGTGCTTACTATGAGCAGATCACTACAGCAAGCCTTTGGGAGAGTACAGTACAAAACTTTAAAAGGGGGAGAGTAATATTTTGTCATATATGAGGAGGGAGGGCATTCTGGGCCAGAGGTAGGACTTGGGCGAGAGGTTGGCTGCCAGATAGATGAGATCGAGGTACATTGAGAAGGTTAGCATTAGAGAAACAAAGTGTGTGGGCTGGGTTGTAGAAGGAGCGAAGTGAGGTGAGGTAAGAGAGGGCAAGGTGATTGAGTGCTTTAAAGCCAATGATGAGAAGTTTTTGTCTGATGCAGAGGTGGATGGACAACCACTGGAGTTTCTTGAGGAGTGGGGAATCATGGCCTGAAGGTTTCTGTAGGGAAATGATCTGGGCAGCAGAGTGAAGTATGAACTGGATTGGGGAGAGACAAGAGGCGGAGATCAGCAAGGAGGCTGATACAGTAATCAAGGCAGGATAGGATAAGTGACTGGATTTTTCTGGTAGAATTTGGGTGGAGGAGGGCTCAGGCAAGGTATTCAACACAGCCTCCACTTGCACAAAGAGAAAAATGATGGTTCTAATCAATCAGTGGTATTATTATATATGCACAGAGCACTGTACTAAGCGCTTGGGAGAGTACAAGACAACAGAATTAGTGGACACGTTTCCTCCCCATTATGAACTTACAGTCTAGAGCAGGAGACAGACATTAATATAAATGAATAACTCATAATGTATGTTTTAATGTTATGTACATAAGTGCTGTATGGTTGAGGGTGGAGTGAATATCAAATGCCTAAAGGCCACAAATCCTTTAGATGATACGAAAAGGAGAGGGAGCTGGGTAAAAGAGGGCTCGATTAATTAGATTAGGTTTGACTCACTCATCTTTCCCTCTCTCTCCAGCATGGCCACATTCAGATTTATTGAAAAATACCTCACAGAACATAAATAGGCAAGCTCCAAGCAGGATGGGATATTGTCCCATCACACCACCGAATCAATATTAACCCTACTGAAACTCATAAAACAAACCCAAGAAATACATAAAAAAATCAGCATTTCTCTTTTATCAACAGGAAAACCTCTGACAGACCCTAACCAACAGAACATAAATAGACAAGCTCCAAACAGGATTATGTCTGGGACATTGTCCCATCATCACACCACCGATTCAATTTGAACCCCATTGAAACTATCATAAAACAAACCCAAGAAATACATAAAAAAATAAGCATTTCTCTTTTATCAACAGGAAAACCTCTGACAGACCCCAACCAACATTCAAACAGTAAAACACCCCAACAAAAAAATTAACATCCAAGCAAATATGCAGTAGAGATGGAAAGGATTTTCTCCAGGACAGTACCTAGAGCCTACTGTTCTTAAACAAGCAAACATTCTTGACTTTTTTGGCCCTTTGCTCGATGAACCATGTAATTTTCACCACCCCCCTCAGTCAGATACAAGAGAACAGTAGGTTCTAGTTATGTGGAGCAACCATCTTGACCACCATATTTGAACATCACATATCAACGATGCCCCTGGACAGTTGAAACAAAGATGAGGACTCAGACAGCTCTGTATCGAAGAACATGGCAGACCACCGGTAGAACAGCACTCATGGGAATGAGGATTGTCACAGGCTGGAATTCCAGTAGGAATACAACAAACTGACCAGAGACTTGTGGCACGGTTGTTAGTTTAGCAGTGGGAAATAAACACGATGGGGATGAGCACACATGGGTGACAGGAGTCCAACCATACTGGGCTCCAGTGGAGACATGAATCAAGTGAGTAAAAAGTACCTGAAATGGTTCCATTAAATGGTCCTGGACCCTTAATGGCCAAACCATCAATCTTGATCCATTCACCTCCTAAATTAGGAAAACGCAACTTGACAATTAGAAAATTGGAATTTGGATTTTTCCACGCTTCAGTGCCTTTCTAATGCACAGCTGTCATCTCTTCTCAACAAAGAGCTTGCAAAGATACCTACACAGGTAACATTAGTCCCAAAAATCCAGGTTGCCTACTGTGTTTTGCGGCTTTAAGAACACGCTTCGTTTTAATGATATTATGTTTCAGTGCAAACTGGGCCCAGCTCCTGAAATATATGCCCGAAAGGACAATACATCTCATTTTGTTTCAAATCTTCTGCTGTCTTGCACAGATTGAAAACTTCTTACTTACATGCTACATTTTTTTAATGATATTTGTTAAGCGCTTCTTATGCGCCAGGCACTGTACTAAGTGCTGGGTAGATACAGGATAATCAGGTTGGACACAGTCCCTGTCCCACATAGAGCTCACAGTCTTAACCCCCACTTTTACAGATAAGGTAATTGAGGCCCAGATAAATTAAGTGAGTTCCCCAAGGTCACACAGCAGATGAGCAGCAGAGCCGGGAGGAGAACCCCGGCCCACAGACTCCCGGGCCCATACTCTTTCCACTAGACCGCTCTGCTTCACTCCGACTTAAGCTACTTCTCTAGGAAGTGGGGAGCGTTAGAAACAGGCACAGCTTCCACCAGCAGTATGACCCCCGAACTGACTCCAAACCCCATTATGACTTACCAGCAAGACTTTCAGCTCTGTAAACTGGACGACTCACTCCACTGTAGTTCTCTGCAGTAACCAGCACAAAATACACTACCCCAGGCTCTGAAACATATGGTTTACATCAAGCCACCATTTCAAATCCCAAGATCGACACAGTTCGACGTACCAGCCATTTAGCTTAGACAAGTTAAAGTAAGACATGCAAAACCAAATCAAATGCTGGCCCTGAGTTTAAGCCTTACCACATAGTTGTGTTAACAATCAAAAAGATACGAAAACGCCTTCGCCTCTTTCACGATACACCTGACCCAAAGGAGATAGAGCGAATTTGGATCAAAATCCTCCATGTGCCATCAAGTTGGATTTCTCTAGCAGAACTTTTAATAGTTTATACTTTACTATAAAGTAGCAATGTCTTCAACTGAACTGACTTGGGTGACAGCTGAACTGAAATGAAACCATCTGGAACGTAAACATGTTTGAGCAAATTCAAGCAAATATCCAGCAAAGTTCAAAGTGTGCACAACATTCATGGCTTTCCTCAAAATTATTTCTTGTGCAGAGTTGGTGTATTTGCTCAAATTTTTCAACCAAAAAGGATCAAATATCTGGTGTTGGGGTGGGGGTGGGGGCTTGGGTGTATATTGCACAGTCTAGCCTTGAGCTAGACTGACTTGTTTGCCTCTGTTTTATTGGAAGTGGTCAGTTGGTTGGAAATATCTGACTTCTAAGTCTTAGGAAACCAAGATGCTCTTGGCTGCCGAAAATTCAGGAAACCAGCCTGTGTGAGCTTTCAAATGTCAAATGATCTCAGTCCTCCATATGGAGAATCACTATCTATTGAAAACTAGGAGCGGGAGCAAGATGGATAAACAACTTTGAGAGGTGGAAGCAGCTTTAAAGAATTACACCTATTAAGAATGCCAGCTCTCCAAGTTGGGGCATATACCAGTGTTAGATGCCATTTGGAGTGCTTACCATGCCCAGGACTGATGTTATTTCTGACTAGAGGTGGCACAGCCCGGTGGTATTAAAGGTTTGGCAAAACCTCCCAGTCTGATTTGCAAATGTTTTCAGTTCAGACAAAACAAAACCCTGCTTTGCCTGGCACTTTCTCTCCATTCTTAAGCTTGTTTGTATTTCAAAGGGAATTTAATCCACATGTTTCTGATTCATGTGCAGTTCAGCTCATCAGAAAGTTGCTGATGGCCCAAAATATTTATGAATTTTCTTATGAGCATTTTTTGGTATTTTCAAAATTTTGCCCCAAGAAGTAGAGTTTTGGCAACCATAAATAAGATGTGAACACCCAAAGGCCCCAGAAGACTTAGGCAGGTGCTGAACTGGGGAAAATACATTGCTCACACTCCAGCTGTGCCTTTCCCTTCACCTGACCAAAAACAAATAAGGTCAAGCTAAAAACCTCTCCCCCAAATCCCTCTGCATGCCTAAGGGAAAACACTCTTCTTCGGGGCAATTTCCTAAGGCAGACGGTTGATGAGGAAGAGCATAATCATTTCTCACATTCCATTTCCCTCATCTTCCCACTCAGATTCAAACAGCAGAGGATCTGGGCTCCACTCCCTTCCTGTGGCAAATAGAGCTGGGTAATGTGCCCATCATATGGCAAAAAGTGAGAGGGATACAATTTTTGAATACTACTAAATTCAAGTTTACAATTCAACTTTAAAGCTGCCAAGGGAGCTCAATCATGGGATTGAGATTCGGATTTGCTCAAGATTTGAATCTTGCAGGATCTCAGAATTTCAAATTGAGGCCCTCTGTGGGTTGGTCTGGGGACAAGGTCTAGAAAAGAAGATAATGGGTGGGATGATGAAGAGGGCTGGGATGTCACTGCTACAGTCCCACTACTTCTATCTAAAGGAATGTTTCAGTGTTACCCCATGAGTGTCCTATCACTTCCTTTGAGCTGGTGATGGGGCGAATGAGGCAAGCAGCTTCAAGAGAATCAGCACTTGGGATGCACAGAAGGAGAATATTAACTGAAGGAGGCCAGCCAAAGGTTGCTGTCTAGAGTAGAAAAATCAGCTGCCCTCCGCCTCAGAGGAAATCAATCTGTCCCTGTTTGCATTCTCCTTGCTGCAGTACAAGGGAGCTTGATTTTCCTCGCCGCTGTCTTCTGGAATCTTTTCCCCCACCTAAGAGCCAGCAGTGGGGCACCTCCAATTCACAGGTTCCCAAGATGGCAACATGGACATGAAATTTCACTTTACTGCCCCAAGGGACTGCAGAAGATTAGAGGGGGCAAAGGAGTCAGTTTACAGAACAGACTCAAAACCACCCACACATTTATGACTTTATTCAAGTTTCGGTCAGACATTTACAGGACTCAGAAGCAGGGCTTTGGGGCAAAACGTGCTTGGGGCCAAGCCTCACAAATACAATTTATTGTAGCAGGGAAAATCCCTGAACCTGATGTGAACAAAGTCAGCATTTTTCACCCCTCTCCAGGGAAGGAGTTTTCAAACTCCTTCAGTAAGTGTTAAGCACTTATTATGTGCGAGGCACTAAACTAAGTGCTGGGGTAGATAAAAGCTAAAAGCTAAAAGAGTCCATGTCCCACCTGGGGCTCACTGTCTTAATTCCCATTTTACTGATGAAGTAAATGAGGCCCAGAGAAGTGAAGTGACTTGCTCAAGGTCACACAGCAGACAAGTGGTGGGGCTGGGATTAGAACCTAGGTCCTTCTAACTCCCAGGCCTATGCTCATTCTGTATTCTCTTTCTGAAGGATCTCAAGAGAAAGTCATTAAGTTGTCCCCAGTCAAATTTCTACAGAGTGGAAAAAAACAGATCAGGAGAGGCTGCAGTGAAAATACTTTTTTAAGGATATTTCATTTTCTCCTAGTAAGTTTCTCTAGAGAAATAGAAGGGCTTTACATTGGAACGAATCATCACATCATCTCAGTGAAAAAGGCAGAGAATTAATGGTGTTAACTGCACTTCACACTGAAAGTTCAGGGAGAAGTGAAGTGACTTACTCAAGGGCCCCCAGCATGCAAGACCCAGAAATAGAACCCGGGTCACTTGACTCCAAGGCCAATGCTTCAAGCTCTGGGCCACATTGACTCCATTAATACTCAAAGAATAATAATAATAATAATACCTTATCCCTTCATAGCACTTTTATTTTCCGATTTGCTTTCATAACAGTATTTTGTTTGCCACCCACTATGACATTGGGATAGGTAAGTAGTATTATTTCCATTTTATTGTTGAAGGAATGAGGCCCAGAGAAGTTATGTTACTACAGCAGGCCAGTTACAGAGCCAGGACTCAAACTCAGACCTCCTTATCTTTTCCTTTAGAAGCTGGAGCCCTTCCACAGTCGTTTCAGGGAGCATTTTAGTTGAGATCACACAGAAGACAGTTGATTCTGACTGAGAAGCAAAACTCTTGTTCCACTTACCTACATCCTCAATAAGGAAGGAATGCGTATCCGAATTCACCTTGATGTAGCTAAGGCTTTTCAGGGACTTCCCATAGGCAATGTTGTAATGCTCCACGGGTCTAGTGGCTGAATCTTGGGGTGGTTTCCACGTGACTTTTATGCCCCTCTTAGTGGGCAGCAGTTTCACATTTCTTGGCTTCAGTGGGTGGTCAGCTATGCAAACAGTGTAAATATTGACTAACAGTAAAAACAGCTTTAGAAAATGAGTGCCAATCAGTGTAGAGTTGCCCCATGGTGGCTAAGGAGTTCCCAGGAGGGTGCCCCAGGTGGTATCATTTTTGCTTTGGAATTTCTTTTGTCCCTAGTAGCTCCCAAGGGTGTCATGTGCTTGGCAACCTGGCCACCAGTGATAAAACTGGAAGACCAATGCTATAAAACACAAGCTTTCGTTAGGTATCTAATCAACTGTGGGTTGTACATTTCCCAGCACTCACAACTGCTGAACAGAAAATATACTGAATTCTGTACTGAAAATGATATGCCGAAAAAAAAATCAGTAATTAAAAAAATTAACCGCCGAGATAAAAATAATAGCAGCCTATGAAGATCCAAGGAGGAGAGTTACCAGGCTCTGGACTCTGAGCCTGTGAGTGTGAAAGCATTCATTCCTCTAAATACAGAGACACTTAGCTAACAGAAATTCACAGGCAGCAGAATAATTTTTCATCCAACCCCTAATTTCACTGTTCACACTTCTTGGCTCTGAAGAAGACAAAAAAAAGTGATTTGCAAACATAATTGTATCATTTATCAGCAGTGAGGATCAATTCCAAAGAGACCTTATTGGTTACAAGGAAAATGGCTGGTAACTTCAAGGCAAGAAGCATATTTAACGATTATACTTAAGGACAATACATTATCCTAAATAAACACAAGGTTATAAATCAACAACTTCAACAGGGGTTCAGTTGTCATTTCATGGAAAAAGGAAGCGGATTATAGGTTCAGTTTATGGAGGCACATATATCATGGTAAGAGCTGGACAAATGGTTTTTAACACTGGATGGAAATACTGAATAGATTAGTAAAATGTTCCTGAGAGCACCAACTAAATATTCTAAGATATTCCCCCAAAAAGTTGTTCTTCTCTTTATATGAAAAGAGTTAGTGAGTATCGCCAACAAAATAATAAAAACTAGAGACCACGGTCATGGAAGTTGTGAGAGGATGAAGATGAATAGGTGTGATGGTATTTCAAGGGTTAGACACAGAATGTCCATTTAATACACAAGACATGAAACTAGAATGCTGTTCAATGATCAAATCCTGACTTCTTACAGATTATATATTTCCCAGCTCATAACCACCTTTAATGTCACTCAAAGGATGAACAAAAACAAACCAGGATATATACTGGTTTCAGATTTGGTCACACAACTGCAGCACGCTATGAATCTGATTTTAAAACAGGTACCGAATCCATTGAAAATAGTCAATTTGAAGTTTCCAAAAGGTTGCTTGCCTTTGTTTCGTGCTCTGTACTATTCACACCCTAAAATGGCAGTGGCCTTTGTGGTATTCAAATGCAATGCTCCAGTGCAGGCAGATTGAAGAAGAAATACAAATAGTAATAGTAGTAGTAGTAGCAGCAGCAGCATTCATTGAACACCCAATTGGAGCAGTGCACTATCCTACATGCTTGGCAAGCAGAGAATAAAGTGATGCAGTCTGCCTACAAGTACCTTACACTCTAACAGCAGAGACAAACATAAAAATATTCACAACTTTGCCAAAGGTAGAGTATATAATAATGATGGTATTTGTTAAATCACTGACTATGTGCCAAGCACTGTTCTAAACTCTGGGGTAGATACAAGGTAATCAGGTTGTCCCACGTGGGGCTCACAGTCTTAATCCCCATTGTACAGATGAGATAAGTGAGGCACAGAGAAGTTAAGTGACTTGCCCAAAGTCACACATTCCATTGGCTTTCAAGCAGTCTATCACTTTGCCTCCTCCTACTTCACCTCGCTACTCTCCTACCGCAAACCAGCCCGCACACTTTGTCCCTCTGATGTTAACCTTCTCAATCAATCAATCAATCAATCAGTTGTATTTATTGAGCGCTTACTGTGTGCAGAGCACTGTACTAAGCGCTTGGGAAGTACAAGCTGGCAACATGTAGAGACAGTCCCTACCCAACAGTGGGCTCACAGTCTAGAAGGGGGAGACAGAGAACAAAACCAAGCATACTGACTTGCTCCCTTTGTTCTTCCCCTCTCCCAAACCCACAGTGCTTAGGTACATATCTGTAATTTATTTATATTAATGCCTGTCTCCTCCCCTCTAGTCTGTAAGCTTGTTGTGCCTGTATATTGTTGTACTGTACTCTCCTAAGCGCTTAATACAGCACTCTACATACAGTAAGTGCTCAAGAAATACGATCGAATTGAATCTGTAGTATATATAAGCTCCTTGTGAGCAGGGAACATGATTACCGACTCCATTATAATGTGCTTTCCCAAGTGCTCAGTACAGTGCTCTGCACACAGTAAGCACTCAATAAATTTGATAGATGAGTGCTAAGGAGGAGGTGGAAATAAGTTCATGAGTGAGAGTGTTGGCTAAAGGGATGATATGGCTTAGGGTCCTGGGCAATGAACTGGGGACACCTTGTTGGTAGACACAGGATTTTAGGAGAGATGAGAATGTGAGCAGAGATTTTATCTGTTTAAAGTGGGGGTGGAGAGAGTTTCAAGCTAGAAGAATAACATGGGTGAAGAGACCGGCGGGAGAGTCTAGAGTGAGGTACAGTTGGAGAGTTAGTTTGGGATGATGTTTGGGGTATTTGTTAAGCACTTTCTATGTGTCAAGCACTGCTCTAAGGGCTGGAATAGACATATAGTGCCTGTCCCACAGAGGGCTCACAGTCTAAGCAAGAGGGAGAACAGGCATTTAATTTGAGTTTTACAGATGAGGTAACTGAGGCCCAGAGCAGTTAAGTGACTTGCCTAAGGTCACACAGCAAGCAATCAGACGAGTTGATTGCTTGCCGAGAGAAATGGAAACAGCAATTTGGAGAACGGGGAGAAGAGAGCAGATAGATAACTTGAAGCCCAAGTTATAATAATAATAATGGCATTTATTAAGCGCTTACTATGTGCAAAGCACTGTTCTAAGGGCTGGGGAGGTTACAAGGTGATAAGGTTGTCCCTTGGGGGGCTCACAGTCTTCATCCCCATTTTACAAATGAGGTAACTGAAGCACAGAGATGTTAAGTGACTTGACCAAAGTCACACAGATGACAACTGGCGGAGCCGGGGTTTGAACCCATGACCTCCGACTCCAAATCCCAGGCTCTGATTTTCTGCCTCTCTTAAAGACCTTGATGTTTTAAGCTGATTTAACAAGCATGATTTCTAGCATTTACACTGTCCTGATCAACTGGAAAGGAAACGAATAAGACACATGAAGACTTGGCAAAGGAAAACATTCCCAGTGATTTTTGCTTTTAGCCTCAAGCACGCCCAACAAACCTCCAACTAACACTTTTTCTCTAAGGGAATGTAAGATTCCCAACACGTAACTGGGGGGAAATGCATACTAGGCAGGTGCAGATATGCATAATCAAATCTGTCTTGATAGAAAGTTTGCTTTCACTGCCAGAAACATGACACTGTGCTATTTGTGATTTTTATTTCAAAATCTTACGTGACTTCATTCTTTAAAAATGAATTAAGCCCTGCATACTATAAATTATTCTTGGAGGTCTACACACTCCATAGTGTAATACTGACAAATGTTAAGTTTCCATACAATCATAAGAGGACAAAATACCCCTGGATAGTTCTTTTTCACACTCATGCATTTGGGAACCTAAAAGTGACCCTCATGTAAGTTTCCTGTAGTCTTCTAAGCACAGACCATATAAGTAGCACTGATTTCTGCAGCCATCCCTCTAAAAGTGGAATGGCTTTTCCACACAAGAAAATAACAGCTCTGAAAGGGAGAAAAGAAAAGAATAAAGAGCTCTTAAAGGCCTTCAAGTTAGTGAAGTGTTGTCACATGGATGATGAGCTTAAGGGGAGTCGTGAGCGACTTAAATCTGGTAAAAGGAAGAATGTCTTTCCTGTGTCCTTCCCCCTCACCACTTACTCAAGGCTGGTGTTATGTCCTGAACTAATCAAGAGAAGGATGTGATAAGGCAGTCCAGGTGAAAGATTCATTCATCAGTCGTATTTATTGAGTGTTTACTGTGTGCAAAGCACTGTACTAAGTGCTTGGGAGAGTACAACACAACAATAAACAGACACATTCCCTGTCCACAATGAACTTACAATCTGGAGGATGAGTTTACAGTCTAGAAAGATGGAGGCCAGGGCCGCTCAATGATTTTGTGTGACTGAGGCCTGTTACACTGTACTCTTCCAAGCTCTTAGTAGAGTACTCTGCACATGGTAAGCACTTGATAACTGTGTCCTTAAATTTTCTACATGTACATTTACATGACTGATGATTCAACGACAACCTGGAAACAAATATCTTTCTTATAATCTTGGTCGAGTTCTGGAAATGACCTGAACCTTGTACAGAAGGGCATTGAGTCATGTTGGCAACCATGTTTTCCAGGGACACGTGTACTCTTGCACCTCTGCATCCAACAGAAACTCCCCACCGCCGGCACTCAACCACCTTGCTCCCTCCTCCCTCACCTCACTGCTCTCCTACTACAACCCAGCCCGCACACTTCACTCCTCTAATGCTCTAATTAATCCTCTTCTCACTGTGCCTCGATCTCACCTACCTCACCGCTGACCTCTCGTCCACTTCCTGCCTCTGTCCTGGACCATCACCCCCCACCAACCATATCCGAATCAATCACTCTTCCCACCCTCAAAGCCTTATTGAAGGCACAACTCCTCCAAGGCTCTCATTTCCTCTTTCTCCCACTCCCGTCTGAGTTGCCCTTTCACTTGGATTTGCACTTTTTATTCACTCCTCCATTAGCCCCATAGCACTTATGTACATAACCATAATTTATTTATATATATATTAACATCTGTCTCCCCCTCTAGACTGTATGCTCACTGTGGGCAGGGAATGTGTCTACAACCCTGTTTTATTGTACTCTCCCAAGTGTTTGGCACAGTGCTCTGTAATCAGTAAGTGCTCAATAAATAATGATCGATTGGTTCTAAACACTTGGGAGAGGATTATAGAAGTAAAGACACGGTCGCTGCCCTCAAGTAACTAATGGAAGAGTATTATGTTTGTTTGGAAACTCATCCTAAAAATGCTCTTAAGGCATCACTGGGCCAGAAGAGCTTCGTGCTGATAGCCTAATAAGTCGGGGGCAACGTCAGTTTTGACTGTTCTTAGGAGACTGAGTCAAAGCTTAGACCAAGGGAGGAAACTGGATCCCCAGCACCAACCTTGGCCACCTCTAGACTAGACTAGACACAACCAGTCTACTTTCCTATGTTCCTCTAGATCAGCATGACCCCAAATTAGAGGGAAGCAGCGTGGCCTAGGCAGGGAATGTGTCTGTTATACTGTTGTGTCATACTCCCCCAAGTGCTTAGAATGATGACCCGCACACAGTAAGCAACTCAATAAATACAATCGATTGATTGATTGGATAGAGCACAGGCTTGAGAGTCAGAGGGACCTGGGTTCTAATCCTGCTTCCGTTACTTTTTTGCTGTGTGACCTTTGGTAAGGCACTTCACTTCTCTATGCCTCAGGTCCCTCATCTGTAAAATGGGGATTAAGACTGTGAGCCCCATGTGGGACAGGGACTGCGTCCAACCCTATTTTCACATATCCACCCCAGCACTTAGTACAGTGCGTAGCACACAGTAAATGCTAAACAAATACCACAATTATTATTAATCCACTAGACCACGCTGCTTCTCAAGTCAGTGCTTAACTCACTCATAGTGAGTGCTTAACAAGTATCATAAAAAGGGAAGGTGTAGGTATGATTAACACCACTTCCTGCTGTGGACTCCGAACCAGGGCCTACCTTATTAAGGCCATTTACCCCACAGTTTCAGAAAAGAAAACAGGCTTGAATGAATGTAATCTTGGACTAAATCATACAACAGACCCCTCCACCCACATATTTGTCGTTTTACCACAATAAGAGAAGCTCAGGCAGTCAGGAGCCCAGAAAATATGGCGCATTATGTCTTCATTAATGCTCACACCCTTATGGATAGCATATGTGTCCAAGCTTGTCATTTTTTCTTCCCAGGAACACATTGTGTAAGTACTGTACTTACTGTCTTTTAAACTCAGGCATCTTCCCCAAGCCCCTCCCTAATCGCACTAAATAGGAGAAAACGACAGCACAAGAACATTCAGGTTCCCAAAGTGGAAGAATGTGGTTTTCCAACCCTTGCTATGGGAAAAGGGAGGAAATATTTGGCTTAATGCCTCAACTGTAGTAAGCAACTTCAAGAGATCGAGTGCTTCAGCAGAGCTGAGTTGAGTCTTTTTCATCAATTTCCCTGCTCTCCCAAGCACATTCATTCATTCAGTCATATTTATTGAGCACTTACTGTGTGCAGAGCATTCCCTGCTCACAACAAGCTTACACGCTTACCCCTGATTATGTAGAGTAACATAATTGATCTCTTTCTCACAGTCAGTCGGATTTGTCGCGTGCTTATACATCCACACTCCTGTCATTTACTATGGCTGGCAGAGAATTCTTCAACCCTAGAATAAGCAGGTCTCTGGTAGTCCGGGTGATTTCCTGGAGGCATTCAGCTGGAGACACCCTGGGCCTAGTGGATAAAGCCTGGGCCTTGGAGTCAGAAGGACTTGGGTTCTAATCCTGTCTCTGCCACTTGTCTGCTGTGTGACCTTTGGCAAGTCACTACAGTTATTTGGGCCTCAGTTACCTCATCTGTAAACTGGGGATTGAAGACTGTGAGTCCCATGTGGTACATGAAGTGTGTCCAACCTGATTAGCTTGTATCTACCCAGTGCTTACTTCAGTGCCGGGAACATAGTAAGCACTTAATAAATATCATATATTTTTCCCCATTAGGTCAAACAGCTTCAAAGGTCAAAGGTGCCTCAGTTGAGCTAGGTTTTCCTAGTCGATGTCTGAAGGTGGCAGAAATAGGACACAGGCTGTGGGACAGGGACTGTGTCCAACCTGATAAACCTGTATCTATCACAGCACTTAGAATGGTGATTGACAAATGGTAATAGGGTTCATGAACCCGGCAATGGGGATTGTCTCCACTTAATATCAGGCGCTCAATCTATGATCCCTTTCGCTGGGGAAGTTGTCTCCTCCTAATATCAGGCATTCAATGACAAGTTCAAAGAGAATCCAAACAACCACTGTGTGCTGTGGAAAGCGTTATTCCATACTTAATCTGCTAAAAACAGGGGGTAGATGTGTGCGAACGCACACACATGCATGCACATATATATGTACAGTTCTCTGCACTCACGGTAAGTACCAAATAAATACCATTGATGCGATTGATTGCTTGATTATGAAGTGTTCTCACAGCTTGGTTGCCAAGCACAGTGGCACAGGGTCTTAATGAAGGCACATCTCCAAGAGGTCTTTCCTAAGTCCTTCCTCTTCTCCCGCTCACTTCTGTGTCACCCTCACTTGCTCCCTGGATCATTTTTCTACAAAAACTTTCAAGAGGTATCACCTCACTCCTCAAAAAACTTCAGTGATTGCCCATCCACCTCCGCATCAAATAAAAACTCCTCACCATTGGCTTTAAAACATTCAATCACCTTGCCCCCTCCTACCCTACCTAACTACTCTCCTTCTACATCCCAGCCCGCACACTTTGCTCCTCTAGTGCTAACCTTCTCACTGGGCCTCGATCTTGCCAATTTTATCACCGACCCCTCGCACATGTCCTGCCTCTGGCCTGGAATGCCCTCCCTCCTCAAATCTGACAGACAATTACTCTCCCATGCTTCAAAGCCTTATTGAAGGCACATCTCTTCCAACAGGCCTTTCCAGACTAAGCCCTCCTTTTCTCTTCTCCCACTCTCTTCTGCATTGCCCTGATTTGCTCCCTTTTTCCTTCCCCCTCCCAACCCTACAGCGTGTGTGTAAATGTCTGTAATTTACTTATTTATATTGATGCCTGTCTCCCCCCTCTGGACTGTAAGCTCCTTGTGGGCAGGGAATATCACTGTTTATTGTTGTATTGTACTTTCCCAAGTGTTTAGTACAGTGATGTGTACCCAGTAAGTGCTCAATAAACAGTTAAATGTTCATCCCCCCTCCCCGACCCACAGCACTTACATACATACCCATAATTTATTTATATTAATGTCCATCCCCCCCATTAGTCTGTAAGCTTGCTGTGGGCAGGGAATGTGTCTGCTATGTTGTTAATACAGTACTCTCTCTAGCGCTTAGTACAATGCTCTGCATACAGTAAGTGCTCAATAAATATGATCAACTGAATGTCTGGGCTTAGTGAGCAGTGTATGGTGGCAGTGAAGATCACCAGGAATCAGTCTGATTTCTTGAGTGCTTACTGTGTGCAGAGCACTGTACCTTACTATCGAGAAGCACCATAGCCTAATGGGTAGAGCACAGGCCTGGAGTCAGAAGGACCTGAGTTCTAATTGCGGCTCTACTACTTATCTGTTGTTTAACCCTGAGATAGTCACTTAATTTTTCTGTGCCTCAGTTGCCTCATCTGTAAAATGGGGATTAATAGCATAATCCCTCCATGAAGGGCATGGATTGTGTCCAACATTATTATTTTAAGCTTAGAAGCAGCATGGCACAGTGGATACAGCTCGGGCCTGGGAGTCAGAAGGTCATGGGTTCTAATCCCGTCTCCACCACTTGTCTGCTGTGTGACCTTGGGCAAGTCTCTTAACTTCTCTGTGCCTCCATTACCTCAGCTGTAAAATGGGGACTAAGACTGTGAGCCCCATGCAGGCCAGGGTCTGTGTCTAAACCAGTTTTCTTATATATAGCCCAGTGCTTAGTACAGTGCCTGTCACGTAGTACCTGCTTAATGAATACCACAATTATTATTATTGTTACAGTGGCTGGCACATAGTAAGTGCTTTACAAATAACATAGTGAACACGAAGAAAACCCTCTTGTCAGTGGCAGAAAATGAGGGTTTGCCGGGGATGAATGATGCCAACCTACTAAGTGCCTGGATTCTTTGTATCAATTGACTGAATCTATAATTCATTATCATCATCATCATCAGTATCCTTTATTGAACACTTTCAGTATGCAGAACACCATACTGGGCGCTTAGGAGAGTTCAGTAGAGTTAGAAGATCGGGTCCCCCCACTTGAGGATCTTGCAATCTAATGGGGGAATCCAGAAGACACAAAATTACTTACAAGTGCTAGGAACAGAGGAGAAGAAACAGGTTCAGACAGTAATAGCCGGCATATGGCAAGATAAATACAGCGCAATTCTGTGTCAGCAGTTACAAGTATACTACCTCCAAGGAGCTTTCAGATAATAGGGAAGACAGACAAGCCCATTGATGCCTCTCTAGGTACAAACTTGTAAAGAGTAAGAGAAGAGGAGAGAGTTGAGAGAAGTGGGAGGGCATCATGAATGATACTGACAGCAAGGGGAGCTGAGTAAGGTTTCCAGTGGAGACAGCAGAGTGTGAAGGAGGGTGCTGACAGGCAGAGGCAGGAGCTGTAATAATAATGATGGCATGTATTAAGCGCTTACTATGTGCAAAGCACTGTTCTAAGGGCTGGGGAGGTTACAAGGTGATCCGGTTGTCCCATGTGGGACTCACAGTCTTAATCCCGATTTTATAGATGAGGTAACTGAGACCCAGAGAAGTTAAGTGACTTGCCCAAAGTCACACAGCTGACAATTGGTGGAGTCGGCATTTGAACCCATGGCTCTGACTCCCAAGCCCGTGCTCTTTCCACTGAGCCACGCTGTAACTCCTGATAGTAGTAATCATATTTATTAAGCACTTACTGTGTCTGTACTAAGCACTTGAGAGGATAAACAGGTGGACAAAAAATGCAGTTCCTGCCCCTCATGGGGCTCACAATCTAAAAGTTTCAATGCGGAGAAGGTTTTGGAGGCGGACTCATCGAGAGTGATGAAAATTAAAATGCAACCCAACAAAAGTAGACAAAATAAGCTCTAGGTCTCAGCATCGATGAAAGAGTAGGAGAACCCATGGTAGCAAGTGGGGAGTGGAGACCCTCCGTGATCGGGGGGAAGGTGGCAGTTACCAGAGTGCTTTTCTCTGTGTGGATGGAAGAATTCAGGAGTGTGAGCGAGCAGCTTTTATGCCCAGGCCGGTGGAGACAGAGCTGGGAGAGGGGATCCTCAGAGGTGGGAGGGAAGGCCGTGGCTACCAGGGTGCTGTTCTCCATGGCAGTGGATGGGAAATTTGTGATATTGATAAGTGCTTACTCTGTGCTATATGAAGTGCTGGGGTAGATACAAGTTAATCAGGTTGGACATGGAGCTACTCACAGTCTAAGCAGGAGGGAGAATAGTTACTAAACTCCTCCTTTAGGCTCCTGATTTTCTCAAATACAGCACTGCCTCTATCCAATACCAACCCCACTTCCTTCCTCCTCTGAATTCTGCAGCTCAGAAGAACCCTTTCTGGGCTGCCCCTTAGGGTTTTAGCTCCCCTCTCCCTTGTAACCCAAGACCTCTCCTGAAGACCGGGTCAATCAAACAGCCAATGGTTTTTATTAAGCGCTTATTGCTTGCAGAGCAATCAATCAATTAATTGTATTTATTGAGCACTTACTATGTGCAGAGCACTGTATTAAGCACATACTGTAACAGAATTAGCAGACACATTCCCTGCATTGGGCGAGTCCAGTACAACAGAGTTGGCAAAGGTGTTCCCTACCCACAATGAGTTCACAGTCTAGAAAACTGCACGGTTCTCTTCAAATCCACATAAAAAGGTGACCACTGGCAACCCTCCAAGATAGCTGATTGAGAATCTTATGTCATGAGAATGCATGGGGCACCCATCTTAGAGCAGCATCATAGAGCACCGATTTGCAGATGTCCCTCTGAGGCCTCTAGAACCTACAGCATATCTCCAGGGGGAGACCCTGAAATTTCCACCTGTCCTCCCACCACACACCTAACTGCCAAGCCTCTGCATGCCTCTTGTAGGTCTCGGTGAACTTGGGCACTACTTTCAATCAATCAATCAATTAATAGCATTTATTGGGCACTTGCTATGTGCAGAGCACTGTACTAAGAGCTTGAGGGATTACCATATAATAGAGAAGCAGTGTGGTCTAGTGGATAGAGCACGGGCCTGGGAGACAGAAGGAATCCTGGCTCCACTAGTTGCCTGCTTTGGAAACTTGGACAAGTCCTTTACCTTCTCTGTGCCTCAGTTACCTGATCTGTAAAATGGGGATTAAGACTGGAAACCCAGTGAGGGACAGGGACTGTGTCCAACCTCGATCAGCTTACATCACCTGGAACACAGTAAGAGCTTAAAATTACCATTTAAAAAAACCCAATTACCAGGGAAATCAGTGCCAGGAGCTGAGGGGGAGGGATCGTAGTTGGGTCCGTAAAATAAAAATACTAGACGTGAAGGTGTCTAGTACCGGCTCTGTCCTGGACCGACCAGTTGAAAACTGGGCTGTCTGGATTAAAACCAGTCGAATGGGCCATCCTGCTATAGACTTGGCCTTAGTCTCAAGCAAAGGTGGGATTCTTGTCGTGGCTCAGTGGAAAGACCACAGGCTTCGGAGTCAGAGTCGTGGGTTCAAATCCCAGCTCCGCCAACTGTCAGCTGTGTGACTTTGGGCAAGTAGCGTCATTTCTCTGTGCCTCAGTTACCTCATCTGTAAAACGGGGATTAAGACTGTGAGCCCCCATGGGACAACCTGATAACGTTGTTACTTCCCCAGTGCTTAGAACAGTGCTTTGCACATAGTAAGTGCTTAATAAATGCCATCATTATTATAATTATTATTTTCTAACCCTCAAATCTCTGTATGGCAGCTTGTTCAGAGGGCGATGCTGATGGTAGACCAGGCCCTACTACAGGAACCAAATGGAATAGTAATAATAGTAGTAATAACAATAATTATGGTATTTGTTAAGCGCTTACTATGTCACAAGCACTGTTCTATGGGCTGGTCTTGATACAGGTTTATCAGGTTGGGCACTGTCCTTGTCGCACAAGGGGCTCACAGTCTAAACAGGACAGGGGAACAAGGAATACTAAAACAACTTCAGTTTCAGATCTCTCAAAAGGTGCCAGTAAAGATTCTCAAGTACCATCAGGGGGACCACAGAAATAGGCAGCAAAGTTTCTTTCCCAACAAAAAGTCAGTCTTGCAGAGCCTCTGGAAATGTGTCTGTTATTTTGTTATATTGTACTTTCCCAAGAGCTTAGTACAGTGCCTTGTACACAGTAAGCACTCAATAAATACGATTTGTTGATTTTCGCATTTATTGTAGTCACATTAAAAGGTCTAATTTTACAGATAGCCTCTAGGCAGGTATAGGAACGCAAGGTTATGAAACTAACGTTCAAAAGAATATCAAACGTTTTGAATTAAGCTGACCTTAAGAAAAGAAAACTCTAAAATGGTTCCCTTAATGTACCAAAGGATTTTTTAAATGCAACAAGATATTCGTGTTTATGTAAAGTCTTTCCATTTCACCTCGCTGGAAGTGCAAGTTTTACTTTCCACTGGAAACTGCCAAAAATTCCCAGACCCGCAAATGTAGAAAACAGACTTCAGCTCAATCACACTCATTTTTCAAAAACTCCAACAGGTTTTATGCTCCAAAAATCCATTTTTGCTGAAGGGGAAAAAATTTGGATTCACAGTTGAAAATGTAAACTTCTCTCAGTATCTGGAAATTTCAGTCATAAACTACTTATACAGGACATATGTCCTATCAACTATTATATCTTAAAATAATAATGAATGCATATCTTCTGTTCTAATATACACAAAGAGTGTAGTAATAGAAGGATTTTCCAATAAGAAACATTAGCAAACATAATTTATAGTTACAGTTATAGTGCAAAGAAAACATAACCACATCAACCAGACTAAATCCATAGAAAAAAATCAGTTAGGTCAGCTCTCCTACAATGTAAGTTATTAATTTTTGCTTTGGATAGGATGCTATGGAAAAAGTAGTAAACAGTTTTCCCACAACATGTATCTATCTGATAAGGAAATGCTGGAAAACAATTGTGTGCAAGCTTAATTGATTTGGTCAAGGGGAAAGTAGTAAGTAATAATAGTAGGAGTAATAGTACTAGAACTTATTAAGCCTGTATTGTATGCAGAGCACTGTACTAAGCACTGGGAAAGTAGGAATACAAGTGGGAATTAGACTTGAACCCTGTTCCCCTGGGGTCTAACAATCTACGAATAAATATGTGGGTGTGGATTTAAAATAGACAAATCAGGAGGAATGAAACAAAAAACCACTGTTTTAGCCATGTGCCTAGTGGATAGAGCACGGGCCCGGGGGTTAGAAGGACCAGGGTTCTAATCCTGGCTCCATCACGTGTCTGCTGTGTGACCTTGGGCAAGTCACTTTACTTTTCTGTGGCTCAGTTCCCCTGTCCGTAAAGTGGGGATGAAGACTGTCAGCCCCAGGTGGAACATGGACCGATTTGGTTGTAACTACCCCAGCACTTAGTACAGTGCCTGGCACATAGTAAGTACTTAATAAATACCATTAAAACACTTTACTACAGTTTCTTTTTTTCCCTGATCTTCAAGTACTTCAAGAATGCAGCCTTCCCATTTTCAGAGAACTAACCTCACTCCCAGTTGCTCTCTGGGGGATATTGAAATATTGAAGGGAAGTATCTTTCAGACTACCCTCAAGCAAATGTGTTCCCATCCAGCAAATGGCATTTATATGAATATTTCTTCTTGGACCTCAAAATGCCCTGTAAACAATAACTCTGAATGCCTCTGGGGAGAAAATATGGTGTCTCCATTAGAGTTCATTTAACTGGTTGATCCAAGATCACCCAGCAAGTCCTAGGTGATGAGCCCATAGCATCAGCCTCTCTAACTCCACAAATTTTATCTCCAGGTTTACGATACTGGAATCCGAGTCCATTCCCTCCCCAAACCAAACCTTACCAGTTACCTACCACCTGGAACGTTTTTAAATGGTGTTGGTTAAGTGCCCCTATCAGGGTGGCACGTGGAGAGTTTCCAGTCCTCTACCAGTCCCGGCTCTGGGAAGGAGAGTCAAGCAGAGGCCTACCCATTCCATTCCCTTCATTCATTCATTCAGTCGTATTTATTGAGAGCTTACTGTGTGCAGAGCACTGTACTAAGCACTTGGAAAGTACAATTCGACAACAGATAATAATAATAATAACAATAATAATGGTATTTGTTAAGTGCTTACTATGTGCCAAGCGCAGTTCAAAGCACTGGGGGAGATACAAGGTAACCAGTTTGTCCCACATGGGGCTCACAGTCTTAATCCCCATTTTATAGATGTGGTCACTGATTCACAGAGAAGTTAAGTGACTTGCCCAAAGTCACACAGCAGACAAGTGGTGGAGCTGGGATTAGAACCCATGACTTCTGACTCCCAAGCCCGTGCTCTTTCCACTGAGCCACGCTGCCCAACAATGGGCTCACAGTCTAGAAGGGGGAGACAGACAACAAAACAAAACAAGTAGACAGGTGTCTATACCATCAAGATGGATAAATAGAATTATATATATATATATATATATATATATATATATATACATATATATCTCAGTAATAAAATAGAGTAATAAATATGTACAAATATACACAAGTGCTGTGGGGGAGGAGGGGGGAGGGCAGAGGGAGGGAGTGGGGGCAATGGAGGGGGAGGAGGAGCTGAGGATAAGGGGGGGGGCTCAGTCTGGGAAGGCCTCCTGGAGGAGGTGAGCTCTCAGTAGGGCTTTGAAGGGTGGAAGAGAGCTAGTTTGGGAGATGTGTGGAGGGAGGGCATTCCAGGCCTGTGGTAGGACGTGGGCCAGGGGTCGACAACAGGACAGGAGAGACTGAGGCCCAGTGAGAAGGTTAGCGGCAGAGGTGCGGAGGGTGCGGGCTGGGCTGTAGAAAGAGAGAAGGGAGGTGAGGTAGGAGGGGGCGAGGTGATGAATTCCTGGCTTGGGCAGTGGCTAGCGAGTGGCAGGCAGTCTGCTACAAGTCAAAACTCACCTGTGCTGGCCACCAAGGGCATGGGAGAGAGTCGAGGAGAGAGTCGAGGGCAGACACTCGAGTTTACTGTGTGGAAGAAGGCAGTGGTAAACCACTGCCCTATTTTTACCAAGAAAACTCTATGGATACACTACCAGAATGGTTGTAGATGGAGGTGGGGCCATTTGGGAGAGATGCGTCCACGGAGTTGCTATGGGTCGGAAACAACTCGACAGCATAAGACAAGACAATTTGTTAGGTGCTTACTATGTGCCAGGTACTGTACAAAGCATTGGGGTAGATAGAAGTGCTTAGATTCATTCATTCAATCGTATTTATTGAGCGCTTACCGTGTGCAGAGCACTGTATTAAGCGCTTGGGAAGTACAAATCGGCATTTTGTACTTTGTAGAGACGGTCCCTACCCAACAACGGGTTCACAGTCTAGAAGGGGGAGATAGACAACAAAACAAAACATGTAGACAGGTGACAAAACACGTAGACAGACTCATTTCTATTTCCCTCACCTAACTGGTCGGGGACATGGTGGGGAAAGCTGACGCCTGATGATATTTGTTAAGTACTATGTGCCAAGTACTGGGATAGATACAGTTAATCAGGTTGGATGATGATGATAATGATGGCATTTGTTAAGTGCTTACTATATGCCAGGCACTGTTCTAAGAGCTGGGGTAGATACAAGGTAATCAGGTTGTCCCATATGGGGCTCACAGTCTTAATCCCCATTTTGTTCATTCAATCTTATTTATTGAGTGCTTACTGTGTGACAGCACTGTACTAAGAGCTTGGGAAGTACAAATCGGCAACATATAGAGATGGTCCCTTCCCAACAATGGGCATTTTACAGATGAGGTAACCGAGGCACAGAGAAGTTAAGTGGCTTGCCCAAAGTCACACAGTTGACAAGTGGCTGAGTCGGGATTAGAACCCACAACCTCTGACTCCCAATCCCGTGCTCTTTCCTCTAAGCCACCCTGGAAGAGGAAGTTGGACACGGTCCCTGTCCCACATGGGGATCACAATTTTAATCCCCATTTTACAGATGAGGTAACTGAGGTCCAGAGAAGTGAAGTGACTTTCCCAAGGTCACACAGCAGACAAGTGGTGGAGCTGGGATTAGAACCCAGGTCCTTCGGACTCCCAGGCCCATGCTCTATCCATCAAACCACGCTGCTTACATAATAAATAATGGTATTTCTTGAGATTAAGCGCTTAGTACAGTGCTCTGCACACAGTAAGCGCTCAATAAATACGATTGATTGATAGAAGAGAATCAGGTTGGATTGAAGATAATCAGTCCATGTCCCACATCAATCAATCAATAATGGTATTTATTGAGTGCTTACTATGGGCAGAGCATTGTACTAAGCACTTGGGAGAGTATGATATAACAGAGTTGGTAGATACGTTCCCTGCCCACAAGAAGTTTAAAGTTTAATCTACATGGGGCTTTCAGTCAATCAATCAATCCTATTTATTGAGCACTTACTATGTACTGAGCGCTGTACTAAGCACTTGGGAGAGTATAACACAGCAGAACTCGCATACATATCCCCTTCCCATAATGAGCTTAGTCTTAATCCCCATTTTACAGATGAAGAAACTGAGGCACAGACAAGTTAATTGACTTGCCCAAGGTCACATAGGAGGTTAAGTGGCAGAACTGGGATTAGAACCCAGGTCTTCTGATTCCCAGGCCTCTGCTCTACCCCCTAGGACACACTTTTTCTCTGGTTGATAATTGTCCTGTAAGCATCTCATAACAATAATAATAACAATTATTAAGTGCTTACTATATGCAAAGCACTGTTCTAAGTGCTGGGGAGGTTACACGGTGATCAGGTTGTCCCACAGGGGCCTCACAGTCTTAATCCCCATTTTACAGATGAAGTAACTGAGGCCCAGAGAAGTTAAGTGACTTGCCCACAGTCACACAGCTGGAAATTGGCAGAGACTTGTCTCATATTTCCCTGATCTTTACTGGCCACAAAGCGACATTTCTTTTAGCCTGAAAGACTGGCTTCCTGCACCAAAATATCCAGTTGCCTCACAAAGGAATGTCCATGGCCACAGAGCACAACTGTGAATCAATTTTGTTGTGGCCCAGCTACTAGGAACAAATGGAGTTATCCAGATCTCTGAATGAGAGTGTCTTGCTAATAATCTATGAATAGAGATCCTTACTGCCTGTTTCTCTCCCTTCTATCCCTCTGCCATCACCACCCCGATCCTGGGTCTCCATGCCAAGCGGGCACACCGCCCAGAAATCTCATGCCTTTGGAATTGCAGTCAGGTAGCAGACCCCAAATCCACTGCAATCTTTTCCAGGGCTCATATACACCAGCCTTTGTGTCGTCTCCTACCACGTCAACCCCCATCTCCATCCCTCCCCGTTCTCCCACACCCCTCTCTTTCTCACCAACTAGTTTTTCTCGGTACCTAGGTTTCCTCATCATTTTTTAAAGGTATTTGTTAAGCACTTACTGTGTGCCAGGCACTATACTAAGCACGGGGGTAGATATAAGATAATCAGGTTGGACACAGTCCGTGTCCCCCATGGGGCTCACAGAATTAAATCTCATTTTACAGATGAGACAACTGAGACACAAAGAACTTAAATGACTTGTGGAAGGTTACATAACAAACAAGTGGCAAAAAAACTTCCAGGCCCGTGCTCTATCCACTAGACCATGCTGCTTCTCAAAATGCTGCTTCATCTGTAACATGGGAACAAACTGGTCTGGCCATTCCCACACTATAAGCTTTCTCGGGAGAGGGTGATATCTCAGGAGCTAAATACGAACTACACCAGTGGTGGTAATGCGAAACACTTGATTCTTAATCAACCAGTGGTATTTATTGAGTACTTACTATGTGCAGAGCACTGTTCTGTGCTTGGGAGAGTACAATGCAAGAGAATTAGCAGACATGTTCCCTGCCCACAGAGAGTTTACAGTCTAGAGATGAGCTTACAAGTTAGGCAGCATAGAGTAGTGGATAGAGCACAGGCCTGGGAGTAAGAAAGACCTGGGTTCTAGTCCCAGCTCCACCACTTGTCTGCTGTGTGACCTTGGGAAAGTCACTTAACTTCTCTGTGCCTCAGTTCCCTCATCTGTAAAACATGGGGACGAAGACAGTGAGCCCCAGGTGGGACAGGGACTGTGTCTAACCCTGTTTGCTTGTATTCACCCCAGCACTTAGTGCAGTGGCTAGCACATAGTAGGCACTTAACAAATACCACAATTATTATTATTACTACTACTACTAGTACATCTACCCAAGTCTGGGCAGCGAAAGGTACGGGGTGGGTTATGGCATCTGGGTACTGGCAGGAAGGGTGAGAGCCAGGGGGAAGAGAGGAAAGGAACAACCTAGGTCCTTCTCACTCCCAGGCCCATGCTCTATCCACTGGGCTACGTTGATGGATATAAACATGTACACAGGTGCTTGATATGGCAGATGGGTGGGTCGGTGCAACTCCGAAGCCAGGAGGTTTTTTGGGGAAGACTTGTTGAAGAGATGGGATTTGAGGAGGACTTTGAATGTGGGGAGACTTGTGGTTGTTGAATTTAAGGAGGGAGGGAGGAAGGGAGTTCAAAGTCAAGGGAGCAGAGAGATGGGGTTTGGAGACAGGAGAGTAGAAAGAGAGTGTTACTGCCTAGGCCCCTGTCTAAATCATATCTATCGACTCTCTTTTTTCAATAGCTTTAAGAAACAGTGTGGCCTAGTAGAAAGGGCCTCTGGCCTAAGGGTTAATGGACCTGGATTCATTCATTCATTCATTCATTCATTCAATCATATTTATTGAGCGCTTACTGTGTGCAGAGCACTGTACTAAGCACTTGGGAAAGCACAATATAACAATAAACAGTGACATTCCCTGCCCACAATGAGCTTAAAGAGGTGGGGAGACAGACATCAATGCAAATAAATAAAATAACAGATATGTACATAAGTGCTTTGGGGTTGGGAGATGGAAGAAGAAAGGAGCAAGTCAAGGTAAAGGAGAAAGGAGTGGAAGATGAGGAAAAGTGGGGCTAAGTCTGGGAAGGCCTCTTGGAGATGTTTCTTCAATTAGGCTTTGAAGTTGTGGGGAGAGTCAGATTTGAGGAGGGAGGCAGTTCCAGGCCAGAGCAGGATCATCATCATCATCATCATCATCATCAATCGTATTTATTGAGTTCTTACTATGTGCAGAGCACTGTACTAAGCGCTTGGGAAGTACAAATTGGCAACATACAGAGACAGTCCCTACCCTACAGTGGGCTCACAGTCTAAAAGGGGGAGACAGACAACAAAACCAAACATACTAACAAAATAAAATAAATAGAATAGATATGTACAAATAAAATAAATAAATAAACAGAGTAATAAATATGTACAAACATATATACATATATACAGGTGCTGTGGGGAAGGGAAGGAGGTAAGATGGGGGGGATGGAGAGGGGGACGAGGGGGAGAGGAAGGAAGGGGCTCAGTCTGGGAAGGCCTCCTGGAGGAGGTGAGCTCTCAGCAGGGCCTTGAAGGGAGGAAGAGAGCTAGCTTGGCGGATGGGCAGAGGGAGGGCATTCCAGGCCCGGGGGATGACGTGGGCCGGGGGTCGATGGCGGGACAGGCGAGAGCGAGGTACGGTGAGGAGATCAGCGGCGGAGGAGCGGAGGGTGCAGGCTGGGCTGTAGAAGGAGAGAAGGGAGGTGAGGTAGGAGGGGGCGAGGTGATGGACAGCCTTGAAGCCCAGGGTGAGGAGTTTTTGCCTGATGCGCAGATTGATTGGTAGCCACTGGAGATTTTTGAGGAGGGGAGTAATATGCCCAGAGCGTTTCTGGACAAAGATAATCCGGGCAGCAGCATGAAGTAGGCGAAGGGCCGGCGGTGAGACAGGCGAGATCGAGGCACAGCGAGAAGGTTAGAGGAGCGAAGTTTGTGGGCTGGGCTGTAGGAGAGAAGCGTGGTGAAGTAGGATGGCTCTGCCATTTCCCTGCTGTGTGAACTTGGGCAGTCAATCACTCAGTCGTATGTATTGAGTACATACCGTGTGCAGACCACTTTACTAAGCTTTTGGAAGAGTACAATATAACAGAGGAGGTAACATGTTCCCTGCCCGCAATGAGATTTGTCACTTTCATACATTCATTTATTCATTCAATTGTATTTATTGAGCGCTCACTGTGTGCAGAGCACTGTACTAAGCACTTGGGAAGTACAAGCTGGCAACGTATAGAGACGGTCCCTACCCAACAACGGGCTCACAGTCTAGAAGGGGGAGACAGACAACAAAACGAAACATGTGGACAGGGGTCAAGTCATCAGAACAAATAGAAATAAAGCTAGATGCACATCATTAACAAAATAAATAGAATAGTAAATATAGTGTACTCTCCCAAGCGCTTAGTACAGTGCTTTGCACCCAGTAAGCCCTCAGTGAATACGACTGGATGAATAAATCAATTAATACTGTACTCTCCAAATAGATGTGTATTAAAAGCTATTTATCCATTCCCCCATTTCAGTTTTAAGTCCCTTGTGGGACAGGGACCGTGCCTGAATTGATTACCTTGCATTTATTCCATAGATTACCATGTAGTAAGTGCATGATACAAAATATGATGATGATGATTAGTGGTAACAATAATAATAATAATCAGCAAAACAGGTGGCTGCACCTCAGAAGCATGCAAGGTGAAAGCGAGGCACATTACTCCAGAAAAATAGGTCTAAATATCTGCCTCAGGCAGATTTTGGTTGTAAGTTACCGCTTTCCTAATTTAAAAAAGTCCCATATCAAAGATTCAGAAGAGAGAATAGAAAAATAAAAGACTTCAAAATATTAAAAAATTCAGGGCAGCTTTGTGAGGTATTAAGTCCCTTACTTTTTCCTCCCCAAATTAAAACTCAAGAAAGCAATATTAAATTCTTCTAATATTTACACTTCTCCCGACGGGAGATCAAAAGTCTAAACCAGCTCTAGTTATGTCTCTAATTTACTTACTTGTCATCATGCTCATAGATATTTAGACCCAAAGCATCAATTCCTAGCCATAATTCACTTAACTTCTCTGGGCTTCAGTTCCCTCATCTGCAAAATGGAGATTCAATACCTCTTCTCCCGCAAACTTTAGAGTATGAGTCCCATGTGGGAACTAATTATCTTGTATCTAGTAAGGGTTTAGTCCAGTGCCATTCACATAGTAAGTGCTCAATAAATGCCACTGATGATGATGAACTCCAAGAGAAGTGTCACACAATGAGTTTGCCACAGAAGGCAAACCAGTACCAGGTAGAGGTACTAGACTTTTGAACAGGTTTCAAGGCTTTTTATTTGCACGACTGCCATTTCTCTACCCAAAACCATGATTTTCATTCTCATCTCACCCTCTACTCTTCAGGGAACAATTTAGACCAAACAATGAGAAGCACCATGGTCTACTGGAAAGAGCACGGGCCTGGAAGTTGAGGACCTGAGTCTTAATCCTAGCTCTGTCACTTGTGTGCCCTTGGAGAAGTCACTTCCCTTTTCTGTGTCTCAGTTCCTTCATCTGTAAAATGGAGGTTAAATCTTACTCCCTCCTACTTAGACTGTGAGCCCCATGTCTAACCTGATTATCTTGTATCTATCACAGAGCTTACTACAGTGCTTGACACGTAGCGAGTGATTAATAAGTACTATTTTTTTTAAAAGAAAAGTGGTATTCTCTCCCAGATTATGAATATTCGGGGCACAGGCAAGGATAGTGAGGGTTTCTGGAAATGGATAGACTAAGGAAGGTTTCAGATAGCAAGCAAACACTTAGAAGTTTTTCATATTTCTTGTGGGATTTTTTGCACATTCTTGACATTCCTCTTGTAACTGAGAAATAGTTCCTAAAACACTACTATTGTTGGCTTGGCTCAAAACTTAGCACACTGGCAGTTGCTTAACCCTCAAGCCAAGATCTCCATGAAAAGTCATTCTTTTCCTCTGAATGCTAAAGTCATTGTCTAGTTATGCTGGACACCCGGGCCCTTCATTCCAGTGGAGAGTCTCTGCCTTCCATCCAAGGTGACCTGATCAACAACAACTTCAGAGGAGAGTTCAAACAAATGCTTTGGAGAAGGAACCGATCTGAGAGAGGAAGTGCGACAGGGAAAACAGACCACAAGACAAATCCAACGGCAGACAGTGTCAATCAATCTAGACCAAAAGTGTGATATGGGAAGGGAATGTAACTGCTAATTCTGCTGTATTGTACTCTCCCAAGCGCTCAGTACAGTGCTCTGCACATAGCGCTCAATAAATACCATTGATTGATTGATTGGTATTGATTGAGCACTTACTGCATGCAGAGCACTGTTCTAAGTGCTTGAGATAACACAATACAAAAGGCACAATCCCTACCCACAAGCAGCTTTCAACCTAGTGGAGGAGGAGACAGATAGTAAAAGAAATTACAGAAAGGAGAAACGTCAGAATATAAGGCTCTGAACATATTGCTAATGTGCATGAGGCATGCAAGTGCTTAGATGACCCAAACGAGATGGCAAACGGAGTGAGTAAATGCAAAGTTAGTCAGGGAAGGCTTCCTGGAGGAGATGTGCTTTTGGCAGAGATCCAAAGATGGGGAGAGTGGTGGTCTGTTAGATATAAAGGGAGAGACCAGAGGGAGGACGTGAGCAAGAGATTGAAGGCGAGAGAGACAAGATCGAGGTACAGAGAGTAGGTTGGTATTGAGTAGGTTGGTTTCTGTGGAGCGAGGAGTACCGGCTGGGTTGTAGAGGGAGTTAGAGGGAGGCTAAGTAAGATAGGGAGAGCTGACTGCGTACCTTAAAGCCCATGGTAATGAGTTTCTTTTTGTTGTGGGGATGCTTGGGTCACCATTGGAGGTTTGCAGGGAGTCAGGAGACATGCGCACAGCAATTTTTTAGGAAAACAATCCAGGCAGCAGAGTGTGTGTGGGCTGGAATGGGAAGAGACTGGAGGAAGGGAGGTCAGCAAGGAGGCTGCTGAAGTGCAGAGAGCACAGGGAATGGGAAAACTGCCCTTTTGAAAGACCCCAGAAACTTACTGTGGACACAGATCAGGTATTGGGCAAAATCTCCCTAATCAAGACAAATGCCCAATACCCAGAGAGTTAACTGAGGTGAACAACCATAATTTTAGGACATTGTAGGATCACCCCCTTACCCAACAGAGTATACCATCTTGTAGTCTCTCAAGTCAGACCATATCCAATTCAGGAGGTTAGCATGGTTGAGAAAAAAATAGAGCAGTTGATGGACTGTCTGAGATTTAATACTTCGAGTCCAGAATAAATAGAACATAACCAGCATGAGTCACCCCAGTTACGGCTCTCATCCCCAAGTCCTTCCCTGCCTTACTGTATGACACTTGCAAATCTTCACCTCTCTGGGCTACTGCTTGCCATCTTTTTAATGTCAGTGATATATTTTCTTCACAATAAATCAGGGCCAAAGCTAAGCCTAGTGACTATGTTTAACACTTTGGCAAGTTGCATTTACTCCTTTGAACCTCCAAAGAGTGATTGAACTGTAAAATCCCTTTTTAACTTACTTAAAGTACCAACAAATTAAGCTACAAATTGGAATTCTGTTCCTGAGAAGTGAAACTTACAGCCCAGCAGTTTGCAGTTAATTCAGAAATGCTGGCATACAGGTATAGGATCAGTAAGTCCATCAGTAAGTCCATCTTTGAAGCTACACATATAAGTTCCCCTATACCTAATATATGAGGCATGAGATTCCTTGCAAAACAGCCAAAAAAACCCCACATCACAAACATTCACACACAAAGGTGGAAAAATAAAGAGATCTTCTGCATTTTTGATTTGGTGTCCCTCACCTGAGATGGAAACGGATGTTTTATGCATTCAAAATGAATCAACGGTTTTTTGAGCACGCTTTCTGTGTACAAGGCACTGTACTAAGCACAGTACAATGGTAGAGTACAATACAACACGGTAGACGTTTCCTGTCCACAACAAGCGTATAGTCTAGAGGGGGAGTTACTCCTCTTAGATAGGCAGCTGTTACATTTCATGGCTAGCTGAGTGGCTATTTCGGCTAACTGGCTAGCTGCCTTGCCAGCTGGTTGTCTGGTTGGCTAACCGGACGGATTGCTGACTGGCTGGAGGTTTGTCTCTTCCCACTGTTAGACATTCCTATCAGGACACTAATTGTTTTCCATTGGTAAAGGAAGGAAGCTGAAACAGCCAGGCAGTGAAAGCAATAATTCCTCCAGCAGCCCTGAGAAAAACTATCCAGAAGAATTCTCCAGGTCATTAAAATTTCAAAACAACTAATATGATCAGCAAATATGGTTATGCCAAACCATTTCGATTTAGGACAAATTACAGCCAGGCACACTTGCACTGAGAGCTTCCTTAGAGTCTGAAAGAGCTAATTCGCCTTCTAGACAAGCTTGACATTGAACAGAACACGGGGAAAAATCTGCCCAGTGTCTGCCGCAAGATTATTCTTTACCCCTTTTATCACCCTGCCTTAATGCAGGCCAAACTGCTTCTTGGTTCCAAAATCCATCAATCAGTGGAGTTGATTGAGTACTTACTGTGTGCAGGCCACGGTATTAAGCTTACAAGAGAGTACAATATAACAGAGTTCATAGTAATAAGAATAATAATAATAATAATGACATTTGTTGAGTTCTTACTGTGTGCCAGGCACTGTATTAGCGCTGTGGTGGATATAAGCAAATTGGGTTGGACATAGTCCCTGTCCTATGGGGGCTCACAGTCTCAATTCCCGTTTTACAGATCAGGGAACTGAGACAGAGAAGTGAAGTGACTTGCCCAAGGTCATGCAGGAGACAAGTGGTGGAGCTGGGATTAGAACTCATGACCTTCTGATTCCCATGCTGATGTTCTATCCACTACAACATGTTTCCTGCCCAGAAGGAGCTTAAAGTCTAGAGGCCTGGGGAGGTGGGGTGGTCAGTAATATAAATAAATTGTGGATATGTTCATATGTCAATCAGTCGTATTTATTGAGCACTTATGGTGGCAGAGCACTGTACTATGTGCTTGGGAGATTATCAAATAACAGAGGTTGGTAAGCACGTTCCCTGCACGTGAAGAGCTTACAGTCTAGAGGGGGAGACAGACATTAATAAACACGGTTGGGATTGCAGTGTGTACATAGAGGGCTATCACCCAACTTTCTTTACGATGAGGATTTATCAGCAGTTCTACATCCAACTTCTTCGGCAATTCTTTTCATTCTCTCTGCCTGCAATACTTATATCAACAGGCAAGAGAGGATGGCACAGAACTCCATCCTGGAATGTACTATTCATCACAACCCACCTTCTCTTATCAGAATAATCATCATAATGATGATGATGGTATTTGTTAAGTGCTTACTGTGTGCCAAGCACCGTTCTAAGCACTGTGGTAGATGCAAAGTTATCAGTTTGGACACATTCCCTGTCCCACATGGGGCTCACAGTCTCTGCAGGAAGGACTAGGATTTAATCCCTATTTTTACAGATGAGGAAAAGGAGGCACAGAGAAGTGAAGTGACTTGCCCAAAGTCACACAGCAGACAAGTTGTGGGGCCGGGATTAGAATTCAAGACCACTGACTCCCAGGACCATACTCTTTCGACTATGCCACGCTCCTTTTCTAGAACAAGTGAGAATTATGGATGACAAGGAAATACAAGGCGCTGATCAATGGGGAGCAGAAATGGGATAACCAAAGACAAGGTAGGCAGATAAAACACTTTCAATCAATTAGGCATATTTATTGAGCACTTTCCATGTGCAGAGCACTGTACGAAGTTCTTGGGGGAGTAGAATATAGCAGAGTTGGTAGCTCTCTTCCTCCCCTCAAAGCCCTACTGAGAGCTCACCTCCTCCAGGAGGCCTTCCCAGACTGAGCCCCCTCCTTCCTCTCCCCATGCCCTCCCTTACCTCCTTCCCCTCCCCACAGCACATGTATATATGTATATATGTTTGTACGTATTTATTACTCTATTTATTTATTTATTTTATTTGTACATATTTATTCTATTTATTTTATATTGTTAACATGTTTTGTTTTGTTCTCTGTCTCCCCCTTCTAGACTGCGAGCCCACTGTTGGGTAGGGGCCATCTCTATATGTTGCCAACTTGTACTTCCCAAGCTCTTAGTAACAGTGCTGTGCACACAGTAAGCACTCAATAAATACGATTGAATGAATGAATGAATGAACGTTTCCTACTCCCAAGACATGAAAATAATAATAATCAATAATAATGCCTGAGTAATTAGTTAAGTACTTACCATGTACCAAAGACTATATGAAGCGTTGTGGTAGTTATAAAGTCTCTGTGCCACAATAAGGGGGCTCAAAAATCCAAGTATGAGTTGGGGAGAAGGGGCCAGTGACAGATACACAGGGAAAGAAAATACCAAAACCACATCAAAGACAAGGACAAAGATAAATACCAAAAATCAAAATAGCAATGAAAAAGAGCAGGAGGGCCCCATGGCTAAAGGAGAGGAGAGGACCAGGCTCCTCACGGCTCATAATTCAACAGTCACACCTGAGGCTGCAGGGACCACCACAGCTACAACAGCTGCAGACTTTCCGAAGTTCTGAGTCCCGTGGAGGTCGCTTCCTGCCAGGGTGGTACAGGACAGGATGGGAACTGGTCACCAGGATGGCATACAGAGGGCAGGGGGTAACGCAGGAGTTGCCATCCCCCCCATCTTACCTCCTTCCCTTCCCCACAGCACCTGTATATACGTATATATGTTTGTACATATTTATTACTCTATTTATTTATTTATTTATTTTACTTGTACATATCTATTCTATTTATTTTATTTTTTTAGTATGTTTGGTTTTGTTCTCTGTCTCCCCCTTTTAGACTGTGAGCCCACTGTTGGGTAGGGACTGTCTCTGTATGTTGCCAATTTGTACTTCCCAAGCGCTTAGTACAGTGCTCTGCACACAGTAAGCGCTCAATAAATACGATTGATTGATTGATTGACTGGTTATTGAATAATGACGGTATTTGCTTTTAGACTGTGAGCCCACTGTTGGGTAGGGACTGTCTCTATATGTTGCCAACTTGTACTTCCCAAGCACTTAGTACAGTGCTCTGCACACAGTAAGCGCTCAATAAATACGATTGATTGATTGATTGACTGGTGATTGAATAATGACGGTATTTGCTTTTAGACTGTGAGCCCACTGTTGGGTAGGGACTGTCTCTATATGTTGCCAACTTGTACTTCCCAAGTGCTTAGTACAGTGCTCTGCACACAGTAAGTGCTCAATAAATACGATTGATTGAGTGATTGTTAAGCGCTTACTATGTGCCGATCACTGTTCTAAGAGCTGGGGTAGATACTAGTTCATCAGGTTATCCCACATGGGGCTCACAGTCTTCATCCCCATTTTACAGATGAGGTCACTGAGGCATAGAGAAGTTAAGCGACTTGTCCAAAGTCACAAAGCTGACAAATGGCAGAGTGGGGATTAGAGCCCACGTCCTCTGACTCCCGAGCCCGTGCTCTTTCCACTAAGCCACGCTGCTTCTTGTCCCTACCACTGGTACAAGGAGCCTGTCCCCTGCTGCTGCCATAGGCTCCCAAGTGCACACTATACGCCCAGCACTCAGCAGGCGCTCACTAAACACCACCAATCAATCGATTCCTTTTCTCCTTCTTTGTTTCTCCACTTCATCCTTTTGAGTTGGCCGTCCCGTTGTTATGATTTTTCACCGCCCGCCTCCCAGTCCCACAGAATCTATGGACATAACTGTAATGTATTTATATTACCATTTGTCTCCCTCTTTAGGCCGTAAGCTCGTTGTGGAAAGGAAATGTATCTGTTGCTGTCATCTGTTACTCACCAAAGTGTTTAATACAGTGCTCTACACACAGTAAGCGCTCAATCAATACAACTGACCGCTGCAACCCAGATTCAATTCAGTCATTCATTCATTCATTCGTATTTATTGAGCACTGACTATTTGCAGAGCACTGGACTAAGCACTAGGTAGCACAGAAGGGACCAAGCTGGAGTGAGCAGCCTATGGCCCTCTCCTTCCTCTCCGCACCCCGCTGCCTTACCTCCTTCCCCTCCCCACAGCACCTGTATATATGTATATATGTTTGTACATATTTATTACTCTATTTTACTTGTACTTATTTACTCAATTTAATTTGGTTTATATGTTTTGTTGTCTCCCCCTTCTAGACTGTGAACCTGCTGTTGGGTAGGGACCATCTCTATATGTCGTCAACTTGTATTCCCAAGTGCTTAGTACAGTGCTCTGCACACAGTAAGCGCTCAATAAGTACAATTGAATGAATGAATGAATGAATGAACCTGACCCAACTCTTCTTGGAAACACGAGTGGCTCTCAAGGTGTGGGAGGGGGCAGAAAGCGGGGGGAAGGAGGCATTCAAAATCGGAACCCACTGCCTCATGCTAAGGAGTGGGCCCTCCTCTAGCACCCCACGATGCGCTGCCACAACCCTCCCAAGAGCTCCAGCAGCTGGCACAGTGCAGCTGGGTCCTGTCCAGCCCATCACTGCTAGGGGCAGGGGGAGTCCTTTTAGACTGTGAGCCCACTGTTGGGTAGGGACTGTCTCTATATGTTGCCAACTTGTACTTCCCAAGCGCTTAGTACAGTGCTCGGCACACAGTAAGCGCTCAATAAATACGATTGATGATGATGATGATGATGAGTCAGCCACGGGCAGCCCGACTGGGATACACAACTAGCGGGTGACCATCCCCACAAGACCATGGCCTAGTCCCCTTGGGGCAGGGGTCCCCGGGGGTTCCGGGGAGTACCAGGGGAGGATCGTGCCCAGTGGGTGATCTAGAATTCTTCTAGACTGTAAGCCCACTGTTGGGTAGGGACTGTCTCTATATGTTGCCAACTTGTACTTCCCAAGCACTTAGTACAGTGCTCTGCACACAGTAAGCGCTCAGTAAATACGATTGATGATGATGTCACTCAGACCACCCATACTGCCCCGCTCGGACCACAGAATCCTGGCATCATTCCATACGGGGCACGATAGGTCTCTTCAAGATTTTTCAATCTACTTCTGAATCATCGGGTACTTCCTTAAAGACTTCTGTTAAAAGTAACTGTCTGAAACAAAAGTGCATTCCATTCATCTCTCTCTCTATCTATACATGCATCTGTAGACCATGTATCTCTCCTGAATGCCTGACGATATCCTTTATCAGGAATCAATCAATTAGTGGTATTTATTGAGCGGTTACCATGTCCAGTGCACTGTTCTAAGCACCTGCGAGAGCACAGTACAAGACAAAGAGCAGAAACACTCCCTGCCCGTAATGTGCCTACAGTCTAGAGGGGAAGACAGACGTTAATAGGAATAAGTAATTTATTATAAATAATTTAAAGATATACACATAAGTGCCAAGGCGATCTCAGACAGTTACGGCTAGAAATGAAGAAGGAGTTGGGATAAAGAGAAACAGAGATTCTGGTTTTCATTAAATCACCTTGACTAAAAGAAAGAAATGGGGAAAAAATGATTTAGAGCAGAAACTGATAGGAACAGAACATACATTATGGCTCTTGAAGTTGATGAGGTTGAATTGTAATCATTTCCTTAACCTAAACCCTAACCTAAAATGATTATGTTCTGTCCTTTGTAACATTTTCCTACAACTGACTCAGTAAAAACAGATGAGTTTCTTGCCAAACTTTCACTTTCTTGTCAAACCTACGAAACAGTTCTCCAATTTCTTCAAAAATATGATCTCATGATAGAATGGTTGAAGCTGTGCTGACAGAGGGTGGGGAATAAGAAGGAAAAAGATTTACTGATACAGTTAGATTTCCATCTCTCAAGTATCCATGCTCCTGGAGAAATATATCACAGGGACAGTTCATTTAAACCTAAGCTTAGTATTAGGTTTAAAGTTTTCTTCTAACCTGGGATCTCCATGTGTCTGCACTGGATTAGCTATATCATTTCCTGTGAGGGGTCACGTACTTTCAACACTTCTATCGTATCAGTAACAATAATAGCACAAATAAATAACAATTGAGGTATTTGTTCAGTGCATACTACTTGCAAAGTATTTTACTAAGTGCTAAGGTAGATACAGTATCATCAGGTCCCACAGTGGGCTCACGGTCTAAGTAGGAGGGAGAACAAATAATAATAATAATAATAATAATAATAATAGTATTTGTTAAGTGCTTACTATCTTCCAGGTACTGTACTAAGCACTGGGTTGGCTATAAGAAAATTGGGTTGGACATAGTCCCTGTCCTACAGAGGACTCACAGTCTTAATCCTTAATCTCCATTTTACAGACGAGGTCACTGAGGCACAGAGAGGTCAAATGACTTGCTCAAGGCCACACAGCAGATAAGTGGCGGAGCCAGAATTAGAACCCATGACATTCTGACTCCCAGGCCTGGGAGCAGCGTGGCTCAGTGGAAAGAGCCCGGGCTTTGGAGTCAGAGGTCATGGGTTCAAATCCCAGCTCCGCCACTTGTCAGCTGTGTGACTTCGGGCAAGTCCCTCAACTTCTCTGTGCCTCAGTTCCCTTATCTGTAAAATGGGGATGAAGACTGTGAGCCCCGTGTGGGACAACCTGATCACCTTGTAACCTCCCCAGAACTTAGAACAGTGCTTTGTGCATAGTAAGCACTTAATAAATGCCATCATTATTATTAGTAGTAGTATTACTGCCCCATGCTGCTTCCCTTACACCATCCTGCTTCCCTGCTTTGCAAATGAGGAAATGGAGGCACAGAGAAGCTAAGTGACTCGCCCAAGGTCACACAGGAAATAAGTGGCAGATCTGGGATAAAAACCCAGGTCCTCTGACTCTAAGGTCCAGGATCTTTCTACTAGGCCATGCTGCTTCCATATGATTTCCAGTGATTTGAAATTCTCTTACCCTCCCTACCCCTGATCTTTCGGTCTTCAGGCCATGATCGCTCAAGGTGTACTCTCTCCCAACCTTAAACTCAGTATGACCTTTGTTCACTCATTCATTCAATCAGTCATTTTATTGAGCACGTGCCGTGTGCAGAGCACTGTATTTTGCACTTGGGAGAGTACAATGCAACAATAAGCAGACACATTCCCTGCCCAGATGCCCATCTTTGTGGGCTTTGCTCCTCCTCTTTCTACCTCCCCAATTCAAAACTCAGGAACAGTTCTGGGGCCCATTTTTCATCTCCCCCAGTTGATTGTTAAATCCAGCTACTGTGGACCTCAGTCAATCAATCGGTGATATTCATTAAGCACCTATTGAGCACAGAGCACTGTCCTAAGCACTTGGGCATATATACTAGCGGCAAAATATGCGTTTCTGGCTATCAAGGCACTTTCATTCATCTGAACCTTGCAGGAAAATGATTTTTCTTCCCAACCTGTACCATCAAACTCCTAAAGAGCTTTGTACAAATATTTTCTTTTTTTATGGTATTTGTTATGTGCTTTCTATGTGCCAGGCACTGTTCTAAGGGCTGGAGTAGATACAAGCTAATCAGGTTGGACACAGTCCATGTCCCATATGGGGCTCACAGTCTCAATCCCCATTTTACAGACAAAATAACCGAGGCACAGAGAATTGAAGTGGCTTCCCTAAGGTCACACAACAGATAAGTGGCATATCTCGGTGGTCCTGTCACAAACCTTCTTGATGTGGGCAGGAAACGTGTCTACCAACTCTGTGGTATTGTACTCTCCCAAGCGTTTAGTACAGTGCTCTGCACACAGAGTCCTCAAGAAATACTGATGATGATGATGATGATCTCTCATCCTCCAGTGTCCATCCAATCCAACTAGCTCTGTATCATATAACTGAAACCACCGTCACTTCTCTAATCATATCAATCTGCTGCACACATCTCTCCAATTATGTCATACCTCTCCTCGGATCCCAGCAAACCATCAAATGGGGCTTTTAGAGCTTACCACCAACTGGCTGCCTCTCTGCCACCTCACCTCCCTTGACACCTCTCTGTTCCAGCTCAGTTTACCTATCTGTGAGCCCCTTCTCCACCCCACCTTGGATCCTCCCTCCTTCACTTCCCAACCTTTAACCCAAACTACCTCAAATGCAGAGAATCATTTCCTGAAAAACCCTTTCCAAACCATCTTCCTTTCCTCCTTTAAGTCGGGTTCAAGGCTCAGCCCCACCAGGAAACTTTCTCCGATTATCCATTTCCATCACCTAATCCATGAACATAATCTCTGAGTTTTTTTTATTTTCTTTTTAACTGTGAGCACCATGCAGACCACTCTATCTGATCTGATGACCCTGTATCTATTCCAGTACTTAGATGGTGCTTTACACATAGCAAGTGCTTAACCAAATATCGTAACCATTTGATTTATTATTTATTCTCATAAACTCTTCTTTATAACTATTAATTAGAATAATTTACTTTGACTTGAGGGTTTGTGTTGCCTCACCTATTACATTGAGAAGTCTTTGAGGGTGGGAATGGAGTTTGTTGTTTCAAGCTTACAAAGGTTCTACACATCTTGTATTAATGAAGTGAATTATTATCTGATTGTAAGAAACAACCCTAGCCTAGCAGAAAGAACATGGGCCTGGGAATCAGGAGACCTAAATTGTCAGCCCAGCTCTGCCACTTGTCTGCTGTGTGACCTTGGGCAAGTCATTTCAATTCTTTGTGCCTCCATTCCCTCATCTGCAAAACGGGAATTAAATACTAATTTCCCCTCCTGCTTATATTGTGAGCCACATGTGGGATGGGGACTTGGTCTGACCTGATTATCTTGCATCTACCCCAGTGCTTGGCATATAGCAGCCACTTAAGGAGCACTGTAATAATAATTGTTGTTACTATTAAGAGCTGCTAAAGAGCAGAAATATTGTTTAAGTGGGATTATCATTATTTTCATTACTATATTTCTAAAGTGCTTACTATGTGTCAATCAGTGTTTTAAGCCATTCATATCAGTGTCAACCAACTCTACTGTACTCTCCCAAGAGCTTAGTACAGTGCTCATCATCACAATCGCCAGTGATGATCATCCTACTCACCAAAAGTGTCCAATAATTACCACCGATTGACTAAATGACTGTTTGAACCCCTCTGACCATGCTTCAGAACAAGCTGACAGAGAAGCAGTGTGGCCTAGTGGAAAGAACACAGGCTTGTGAGACAGAGGACCTGGGTTCTAATCTCAGCTCTGCCACTTGTCTGCTGTTTGACCTTGGGCAAGTCACTTATCTTTTATGTTCCTCAGTTCCCTCATTAGCAAAATGTGGGTTCAATCAATCAATTGTATTTATTGAGCTCTTACAGTATGCAGAGCACTCTACTAAGCTCTTGGGATAGTATTCATTTATCCCAAGAGCAGCGTGGCTCAGTGGATAGAGCACAGGCTTTGGAGTCAGAGGTCATGGGTTCAAATTCCGACTTCCCACTTGTCAGCTGTGTGACTTTGGGCAAATCATTTAACTTCTCTGGGCCTCAGTTACCTCATCTGTAAAATGGGGATTAACATTGTGAGCCCCCCGTGGGACAACCTGATCACTTTGTAACCTCCCCAGTGCTTAGAACAGTGCTTTGCACGTAGTAAGCACTTAATAAATGCCATTATTATTATTATTATTATTATTTATTGAGTGCATGAGTGCTGGGAACAGTATAAAAGAGTTGGTAGACAAGTTCTGTGCTCACAGTTAGCTTACAGTCTAGTGGATTATGTTGCCAACTTGTACTTCCCAAGCACTTAGTACAGTGCTCTGCACACAGTAAGCACTCAATAAATATGATTGATTGATTGATTGATTCAATATCTGATCTCCCTTCTACTCAGACCATGAGCCCAAAGTGAGCCCCGATTATCTTGTATCTACCCCAGTGCTTATTACACTACTCGACACAAAGTAACAGCATAACAAATACCACCGCTTGTCCTCTGCTCTTGGTCTCACTGGGTGGCAAAGAAGAATTTAGGAAAGCAGCTGCTGAGTCCACAACTGATGAATGATACATCCCAAAAACTACTGGGTCGGATAATGGTGCCACGATCCTCCCAGAGGTAGTCATAAAGCTACTTTATATTGGGCAAGAAGTTGAATTCTTTTCCATGAACAGATGGTACGGTTACGAATGGAGATGCTTTGGGATATGGAACTGTAAGGAGCCATCTGAAGGCAGTCAGGCAGATCAGTTGTGCTTCCTTTTCTTGGCCTCAAGTGTAGCCTTGTGGCTATTCAAGGCTGATCTCACTGGGCTCTGGGAAAAAATGTAACTCACTGCCTCTCAAGGGAAAATAGATTTCACATCCCTGGAACAGAAAGGTGAGCAGGTTGAAAAATTCTTTCTGTGGGAAATTTCAAGTGGTTAGAGCACCAAAAATAGAAGTTTCAACATCCTTAAATCTTTTTTTTTTTGCTTTTTAAATGGCTTTTGTTAGCACTTAATAATAATAATAATAATAATGGCATTTATTAAGTGCTTACTATGTGCAAAGCACTGTTCTAAGCACTGGGGAGGTTACAAGGTGATCAGGTTTTCCCACGGGGGGCTCAGAGTCTTAATCCCCATTTTACAGATGAGGTAAATGAGGCACAGAGAAGTGAAGTGACTTGCCCAAAGTCACACAGCTGACAATTGGTGGAGCCGGGGTTTGAACCCATGACCTCTGTCTCCGAAGCCCATGCTCTTTCCACTGAGCCACACTGCTTCTCTACTTACTATATGTCAGGCACTGTATTGAGCACTGGGATAGATACAAGCTAATCAGGTTGGACACAGTGCAGGTACAACATGGGGCTCACAGTGTTAAATCCTTGGTTCTAATTCCAGCTCCACCACTAATCTGCTGTGCGACCTTGGGCAAGTCACATCACTACTCAGTGCCTCTGTTTCATCAGCTGTAAAGTGGAAATTCAATTCCTGTTCTTCCCCTTTACTTAGACTGTGATTCCCGATATGGGACAGGGAATATATCTGACATGAGTTAACTTGTATGTCCCTCAGCACTTAGTACAGTGCTTGATATACAGTAAACACTTAACAAATACCACTAAAAAGAAATTATTACCAACATTTACCCTCCAGTGTCACTTAGCTTTCATATTAAGGCTGTAAGTTCTATCTGTCTGTCAGAAAGGGTCTATCACCTCTTTTATACTGTCCCAAGTGCTTAGTACAGAGCTCTGCACTCAATAATCACTCAGTAAATACCATTAATGGTGTCTCTCAATGGTACTTATTGAGAGCTTGCTTGGTGCAGTGCACTTGGGAGAGTTCAATATTCCCCACCCACAACAAGGTAGAAATCATGATCAATAAGTCAACCAATGAATGGCATTTATCAAGCGCTTAGTATATGTAGAGCACGATACTAAGCATTTGGGAGATTACAGTACAACAGAATTGATATCAAGGACTGCCTTGGACTCTGGAAAACAGATTAAACGGTGCCATGCAGGATATATGTCCGGCCATGCCAGCCTTGGAGATGGACGACAAGCATTCAGTGTTTTCCACTTTTTGGTTTCCATGTGACAAAACCCATTGTTGGGTAGGGATTGTCTCTATCAGTTCCTGAATTGTACTTCCCAAGTGCTTAATACAGTGCTTTGCACACAGTAAGTGCTCAATAAATACCACGGAATGAATGAATCCCCTTTAACTAGTATCACTGCTTCTGGCTCTTCTCTCTAGTCTGCCCATGCCTCTGCCAGGGAAGAAAAGGGCGAGGTTTGGCACCTAGAAGTGGAGTTTCAGAGGTGACTGAATGATGTAAACCACAACAGTGGCAGCAAGAAAAACTCCAGAATCGTGGGTCGACACAAGTCCATGCCAAGCATCTTTGTGCCAGTAATAATAATAATAATGATGATGATGGCATTTGTTAAGAGCTTACTATGTGCAAAGCACTGTTCTAAGTGCTGGGGAGGATACAAGGTGATCAGGTTGTCCCCCGTGGGGCTCGCAGTCTTAATCCCCATTTTACAGATGAGGTAACTGAGGCACAGAGAAGTTAAATGACTTGCCCATAGTCACACAGCTGACAACTGGTGGAGCCAGGATTTGAACCCATGACTTCTGACTCCCAAGCTTGGGCTCTTCCTCAGTCACATATGCCCCCAGGACTGAGCAGAGGGCGGACTGATGTTGGATCCTATACTTCCTCCACCTTCTTCCTCAAGGCCAGGCATCTTCCACCCGGAAAAATGTTGGGTGACGTGGCTGGAGTCAGGTCTGGAACCACAAAGCCCCTCCACCCTTTCCCTTCTCCACCCCCTTTTCCCCATCTTTCGCACTCTGGATTTTCAGGGCCACCAGCCTTGGTTCCCAGTGGGTCAAATTTCCAAGTTACCAGAAATAAACCCAGAGCGATAGAAGTAGGTGAATCATACTTCTAGGGAGACTGTTTTAAAAAGTCCACTTCTGCTCTAAAATGAAGAAGTGGGCCAAAAGCATCCTCCGTTTATGCATTCATTCAATCGTATTTATTGAGCACTTAGTCTGTGCAAAGCACTGTATTAAGTGCTTGGGAGAGTAGAATATAATAACAAACGAACATATTCGTGCCCACGGTGAGCTCACATTCTAGAGGGAGTCCACTAGAGATGCAAAAGCCATAAAAACTACAGGCCAATAAAACTTAAACATTTAAGTACCTATTTTTTTTTTCCACCTGGCTATGGCTAAAATTTTCTTCTATGTGTATAGAAGGAGGGAGCAGGGAATGTGCTTTTTCCTGTAACTATAGCCCAGCACTTTGAAAATGAGGCCATTTGCTATTATTCTTGGATGAAAAATATAGAACTACTTCATATTGGCTTTCAGGGAAATTAATTTCAGGAAAAATTTAGTACCAACCTTTGGAGTTATTCAATACACAGGTAAGCCTCATAAAAAGATGGTGCAAGGAGACGTCTCAAGTCGTGGCCTAGTGATTAAAGCATGGGCCTGTGAGTGAGAAGGACCTGGGTTCAAATGCTGGCCCCAACACTTGTCTGCTTTGTGACCTTGGGCAAGTCATTTAATTTCTCTGTGTTTCAGTTACTTCATCTGTAAAATGGGAATTAAGACTGTGATCCCCATGTGGGATATGGACCATATCCAAACTGATTAGTTGTACCCCAGCGCTTAGTACAGTTGCTGGTACATAGTAAGCACTTAACAAATACCATTAAAAAACAAGTAATTTGGGGGAAGAGATGGAGATCAAGAATGTGGCCCTGAAGAAAGAAGTTGCCCCTTAGACTGTAAGCACATCCTCTAGACTGTAATTTCATTATGGGCAGGGAACGTGTCTTGCTAATTTTGTTATATTGTACTCTCCCAAGTGCTTAGTCCAGTGCCCTCCACATGGTAACTGCTCAATATGTATGATTGATTTATTGATTGATTGCATTGGAAAGTAGATGTCCTTGCTGGCAATCTGGCCATGGATAGACACTCTAGTGCTTAAAAGAAAGTGTTTCTCAGAGACCAAAATTCTCTCAAAATCAAAACAATCAAAAGCAGCCACTTTTTCACCCAAAAGGTAGTAAGCATGTGGGGTATCAGGAAGGTGTGCAGCCCCCAAAACATCTGCAAGGGCAAGAGGGATATGAATCAATTCCTGGGTGAGCAAGACCTCAGGACCTGGGTTCTAATCCCAGCTCTGCCACATGTCTACTGTGTGACCTTGGACAAGTCACTTCACTTCTCTGTGCCTCAGTTACTTCATCTGTAAAATGGCAGATAAGACTGTCAGCTCCATGTAGGACAGGGACTGTGTCTAATCTAATTATCTTGTATGTAACCCAGTGCTTAGTTCAGTGTCAGGCACGTAGTAAGAGCTTAATAAATATCATTTTAATAAAGTGTGTGGGTTACTCTGGGGTACTTTGTGGATGGAGTTGGGAATGTTAGAGAAGCAGCGTTGCTCAGTGGAAAGACCACGGGCTTTGGAGTCAGAGGTCATGGGTTCAAATCCCAACTCCACCAATTGTCAGCTGTGTGACTTTGGGAAAGTCACTTCACTTCTCTGTGCCTCAGTTCCCTCATCTGTAAAATGGGAATTAAGACTGTGAGCCCCACGTGGGACAACCTGCATTGTATCCCCCAGCACTTAGAACAGTGCTTTGCACATAGTAAGCACTTAACAAATACCATCACCATCATTATTATTATTATTATTAGGGATTTTGGACACAGTATCCTGTTGGGAATGTGATCCAAGCTGGACGGACCTTTAGTCCGACCCCGTAAAGGCACTGCCTGGGTCTTAGATTCTTAGGTCCTTAAGGTGCCTTATGCTTAAAAATCAATTTTATGCCTCTTGGCCTATATATAATATGCTAATAAATGGCAACCAATTTTTTTCAGGGTTGAAATGAAACTACACTGTTAAAGTTTCTTTTTCCAAAGCTGAATGTGATCCAAGCTGGACGAACCTTTAGTCCGACCCCATAAAGGCACTGCCTGGGTCTTAGATTCTTAGGTCCTTAAGGTGCCTTATGCTTAAAAATCCATTTTATGCCTCTTGGCCTATATATAATATGCTCATAAATGGCAACCCATTTTTTTCAGGGTTGAAATGAAACTACACTGTTAAAGTTTCTGTTTCCAAAGATGCCCCAAGGCTGTAACAAGAGACATGTGGTTGGTTGCAGCTTCACCTCAAATTTAATGACACTGCCCTTTCTTACCATCTCAGTGGTAGGTCTCTAGGTCCAAATGGATTTTAAATGAGCAGAGCTTGGTAGGGTTCATCCCAGGGCACTTGGTGTGTGTTCCTGAAGAGATCAATCAATGGTATTTATTGAGCGCTTACTCTTTGCAGAGCACTGTATTAAGCCCTTGGGAGAATACAGTGATTTCCCACTGGAACTCCTAGAGTACAGCAGACCAGCTGACCTTCCTTCTATTCACACTGAGCTAGACATGTAGCCGCATGGCATAATGGATAGAGAACGAGCCTGATAGGCAGATGGTTGTGGGTTCTAATCCAGGCTCCTCCACTTGCCTGCTGTGTGACCTTGGGCAAGTCATTTCACTTCTCTGGGCCTCAGTTACCTCATCTGTAAAATGGGGGTTGAGACTGTGAGCCTCACGTGGGACAGGTCCTGTTTCCAAACTGATTTGCTTGTACCCACCCCAGTGCTTAGTACACTGCCTGGCACACAGCAAGCACTAAACAAATACCATTATTATTATTAGAGAAGCAGCGTGGCTCAGTGGAAAGAGCACGGGCTTTGGAGTCAGAGGTCATGGGTTCAAATAATAATAACAATAATAATGGCATTTATTAAGCACTTACTATGTGCAAAGCACTGTTCTAAGCGCTGGAGAGGTTACAAGGTGATCAAGTTGGGGGCAGAGACCTCTGACAGGGTCTGTGTCCAACCCAATTTGCTGGTAACCACCCCGGCGCTTAGTGCAGTGTCTCACATACAGTAAGTGCTTAACAAATACCACGACTATTTCCCACTGGAATTCCTGCAGTACAGCAGACAAGCAGCCCTTCCTTCTATTCACCCTTGGGCAGCCATCCAATCACCCCACGCTCCTTTTTTTTTTTCTTCACTGGCATTCATTAAACACCTATCATGTGCCAGGCACTGCCACGATCATCAAGTTGGGCATAGTTGATGTCCCTCATGGGGCTCACCATCTTAATCCCCATTTTACAGGACTGAAGTAGCCGAGGCCCGGAGAAGTGAAATGACTTGCCTAAGGTCAAACAGCAGACAAGTGACAGAGCTGGGATTAAAAGCCAGATCCTTCTGATTCCCAGGCCCATGCTCTATCCACTGGCCCGCGCTGCTCCCTTAGGAAACATGCCAAATGACTTGCTCACCATGCAACTTAGAAAGTTCATCCAAGTATTCTCCCTGCAAAGCCTATTTTTCAAATCACTGGACTCCTCAACTTCTAACTCCCTAAGGTGTGTGTAATACTTTCATTTACAAATTAGATTGACTACTTCCACAAGGAACTGGAATGAAAAATGCACTATTTATTTCACCTAGATAAAAAGTAGTAGTAGTAGTAGCAGCATTAATAACATTTATTGAGCACCCATTAGTGAAATGCCTTGAACTAAGTACTTGGGAAGAACCAAACAAAGAAGTGATACATTCCCTGCTCACATGGAGCTAATACTCTAGTTGTAAGAGAAAGACATAAACTATTTACAAACAAATCAATCAATGGCATTTATTGAGCACATACTGTGTGAAGAGTGCTGTATTAAGTGATCAAGAGAGTACAATTCAAGAGTCAGTAGACATTCTCTGCCCACAATGAACTCATCATCAACATCAGTGGTGTTCATTGAGTGCTTCCAGCTTATTGCCTAGCAATCAACATAAATAATCAAATGTGCAATTAAATATATAGTTAAGTGATGAGGAAGGGTAAAAATATATACGTGATGGGGAGAAATGGCTGATGGGTTTAGTCCACCATAGGTAGTGGGAATTACTTGGGGAAGGCTTGTTAGAAGAGGTGGAATTTCAAGGGGACTTTGAATATCAGAAGGGTTGTGCCTGTCAGATCTGGGGAAGTAGGGAGGAAATCAAAATTTCCTTTCTACAAGTTTGAAACAGCTTCAATAGATGAAAACTATTTATTGAGCATTTACTACACAGGTACAGTACTACCTGAAGTAGTAGTAATGGTATTTATTTAGTACCTTGGGCAAAGCACTGCACCTAGTGCTGGAAAAAATAAATAAGTGAAAATTGGACGTGACCCCTGCCCCTCAAGGGGCTTACAATCTAAGACTGAGGGAAGTGGGGAGGTAAGGATGAAAGACTACAACAGCACGACAGTAAAACAGAGTCGAGATGCTTAACAATCTTCCGGGGGAGACAGGCACTCAGATAAATTCTAGATAGGAAAAAGTAATGGAGTTTTAATTTTAATTTTCGGGTATGCTGCATATCAGTCGATGGAATTTATTGAGTGCTTACCGTGTGCAGAGCACTATACTAAATATTTAGGAGAGTACAATACACAGAGTTGGTAGAAATGTTATTTGCCCACAATGAGCTTAGAGTGTAGAGGGAGAGACAGACATTAATATAAATCAATAAATTATGACTATGTACATGAGTGCTGTGGGGCTGAGGAGGGGGTGACTCTCAATTGCTCAAAGGGTACACATCCAAGTGTAATAGGCAGATATGATAGAGGTCAAAACAATTCATTCATTGATTTATTGAGCACTTACTCTGCACAGAGCCCTGTACTAAGTGCTTGGGAGAGTACAATACAGCATTAAACAGACACGCTCCCTGTCCACAAGGAGCTTACAGCCTAGAGGGGGACATTAATATAAATAAAGTGCTGTGGGGCTGGGAAGGGGAAATGAATCAAGGGATCAAGACAGGGTGATGCAGAAGGGAGCGGGAGAAGAGGAAAGGAGGGCTTAGTCAGGGAAGGCCTCTTGGAGGAGAGATCCCTTCAATAAGGCTTTGAAGGGCGGGAGAGTCATTGTCGGATTTGAGGAGGGAGGGCGTCCCAGGCCAGAGGCAGGATACGGGCGAGGGGTCGGTGGCGAGACAGGCAAGATTGAGGTGCAGTGAGAAGGTTGGCACTAGAGGAGTGAAGTGTGCGGACTGGGTTGTTAACACCATTTCTCTCAGCGTCCTTTAGCGGGGGACTGAAGCCTGGCCTGGCGAGACCTTTGACCTGACTCGGTAGGACACTTTTATATTCTGATTCCTAATAGAGAAGTGCACCTAATTTTGAAGAGCATTCTCTTGGACCTGAGATTATCTACCAGCACAAAATTACATCTCCCAGTCAGAAGGTCTTCACACCTAACTCTAAATCGTCACCTGCGACTAGAGGCCACATAGAAACACTTTGGCCAGGGAATAGTCAACCCCGATGCCTTACACTAGGCACGCTAACATTTGTGGGTTGTGCATTTGTGGGTGCCCATTTTCAACTCCTCATACATTTGTTCTATTTTGGCCAGAGGGTCTGGACAGCCTTAACTCCAAATCTTACGTGATGCGGTAGAGGTAAGATCCAGGGAAGCGTCCAGCTTTGCAGCGTTTTGCAGGGCTGACCGCGTGAGGAGAAGTGAGAACTCTCACGGGATTCGGTCAGCCGTGGCACGCGAATCCAGTTCCAGAAATACTTCTGACAGGCTCATCGGGCCTCTCCGTAAGAAACAGAGTGGCCTAATGGATAGAGCGCAGGACTTGGAGTCAGAAGGACCCGGGTTCTTAAGCCGCTTGTCTGCTGTGTGACCTCAGGCAAGTCACTTCACTTCTCTGTGCTTCGGTTACCTCATCTGCAAAATGGGGATGGAGAACGTAAACCCCCGAGGGGAACAGGGAGCTTGTGTGCTGTGTGACCTCAGGGAAGTCACTTTACTTCTCTGTGCTTCGGTTACCTCATCTGCAAAATGGGGATGAAGACCATAACCCCCCGAGGGGAACAGGGACGGGAGTCCAACCCGATTTACTTGGAACCATCCCAGCACTTAGCACGGTGCCTGACACAAAGTAAGCGCTTAATAATAATAATAATAATAATGTTGGTATTTGTTAAGCGCTTACTATGTGCAAAGCACTGTTCTAAGCGCTGGGGGGAATACAAGGAGATGAGGTTGTCCCATGTGGGGCTCACAGTCCCAATCCCCATTTTACAGATGAGGGAACTGAGGCACAGAGAAGTGAAGTGACTTGCTCAAGGTCACACAGCAGACATGCGGGGGAGGTGGGACTCGAACCCATGGCCTGTGACTCCCAAGCCCGCACTCTTTCCACCGAGCCACGCTGCTTAACAAATGAGATTAGTATTTTCGGAGCTGATCGTCTTGGAAAGAGCTGCAGGTTTCAGGGTTACAAAGCCAATTTGGCTAAGACTCCATTCCATCCGTTTTCTTGAGCTAAAGGACTTCATGGGTTGCAAAAAGAAGCGGAAAAGGAGGCAGGGGGAGAATGAGAATTTAAGCACATTTAAAATGGGTTTATTCCTGTCCCATGTAAAATATTAAACGCACGGTTCCTTTGACATTACCACAACCTACCCCGGATGCCCAACTGTATACTGGACTTTTGAAATGTTTCGGTGTTTTACTTTTAAGCTCATCGGGTTCTTGTGTTTTGATATTTAGCAAGTGCATCTCCGCTGCAAGAAAAAAAAAACATCTGCAAGACTATTCTAATAGCTTGACCTTTTCAATAAAACCGCAAGTCCAGCGTATATGTGGACTGAACCTCCCAAGCAAGCCGTCCGGGCATAACGTCCCTGGAAATATCCGGTTGGCTTGGGAATCCCGAAAACATTCCAATTTTTCGAATTCCTGAAAACTGATGGCATATATCAACCCACACGCTTTAAAGTGAAAATGCCAGCAAACTAAGAGGTGGGAACAGTCTTCAATAGTGAAAAAAACCCCCACCAAATCCTGGAAATCTTTTCTGATTATAAAAGAACTTTCTATCTTTTAGAGCTTACTTAGAGAAGCCTCCTGGCAGGGGATGGGAAAATCAATGAATCAATCAATCGTATTTATTGAGCGCTTACTGTGTGCAGAGCACTGGACTAAGCGCTTGGGAAGCACAAGTTGGCAACATAGAGAGACGGTCCCTACCCAACAGCTCCCTCCCTCCCTCCGTTCCCGTCCGGGGTCCGTCCTGTCCTGGTTCAGAGCGCTCCTGGTCCAGACCATCCTTTTTCCTGCCAGTGTGCTCCTGGACACCCCCCCCCCACACACACACACACTCACACACCTCTATACACACACCTACACACACACACACCTCTATAAACACACCCTCCCTACACACACACATACACACCCCTACACACACACACACCTACCTACACACACACACAACTACATACACATACACACACACCTACCTACACACACAACTACATACACATACACACACACCTACAGACACCTACACTTACCTACACACACATACCCACACACACCTACCCACACGTACACACTCATTCCAGCGCTTAGAACAGTGCTTGGCACACAGTAAGCGCTTAACTAATACCATCATTATTACTGCTATACACACACAACTACATGCACACACAACTACAGACAGACATACACACCCACACCCCTATCTACACACACCTACCTGCACACCTCCACACCCACCCACCTCACCCACACATAGACACACACACCTACCTAAACACACCCCACCTACACACACACCTACACACCCACCCACCCACACACCCAGACCTACACAAGCACACACCCACCTCACCCACACACCTACACACACACTCAACCTACACACACCCCTACACACACATACACACTCGCACACACACCTACACAAACGCACAATCTCTCTCTCTGAATAAATGGGAGCTTTATGACCTAAGGCGAGCCACTTCACTTCTCTGTACCTCAGTTCCCTCATCTGTGAAATGGGGGTTAAGACTGTGAGCCCACCACCACCACCACCCCCGCCACCCCGGGCCAACCTGATGACCTGGTATCTCCCGCAGCGCTTAGAGCAGTGCTTGGCACAGAGTAAGCGCTTCACAAATACCACCAGTCTTCTCCTTAGGATTCATGAATTGGGTCCGGGCTGGAGAGGGCAACCGGGCCCCGGTGCCCCACGGGGGAATAATAATAATAATAATAATAATAATAATAATAATAATAATAATAATAGCATTCGTTAAGCGGCCACTAGAAGCAGCGTGGCTTAGTGGCAAGAGCCTGGGCTTGGGACTCAGAGGTTGTGGGTTCTAATCCCACCTCTGCCACCTGTCAGCTGTGTGACTTTGGGCGAGTTACTTCACTTCCCTGTGCCCTCAGTTCCCTCATCTGTCAAATGGGGATGAAGACCGTGAGCCCCACGTGGGACAACCTGATCACCTTTTATCCCCCCCGCCCCCGCCAGTGCTTAGAGCAGTGCTTGGCACATAGTAAGCGCTTAACAAATACAGTTATTATTATTATCACTACCTCTTCTGTACAATGGGGATTGAGACTGTGAGCCCCAAGTGGGACGGGAGTGTGTCCACCCCGGTTTCCTTGTATCCCCCCCACCCAGTGCTTAGAACAGTGCTTCGTACATAGTAAGCGCTTAACAAATACAGTTATTATTATTATCATTACCTCATCTGTACAATGGGGATTGAGACTGTGAGCCCCACGTGGGACAGGGATTGTGTCCACCCCGGTTTCCTTGTATCCCCCCCGACCCAGTGCTTAGAACAGTGCTTGGCACATAGTAAACGCTTCACAAATACTATCATTAAGTAATGAGGATGGACAGGTTAGTGACACCCGCTGCGGCGGGTCCAGCGACAGGAGGTGGGCATGGAGTGGCAGGGGGTGATGGGGAGGAGGAGGAGGGTGGCAGGGGGGTGAGGGGGAGGGTGGCATGGGGTGAAGAGGTGGAGGAGGGTGGCGGGGGGATGAGGAAGAGGAGGAGGAGGGTGGCAGGGGGTGAGGAGGAGGAGGAGGAGGGTGGAAGGGGGTGAGGAGGAGGAGGAGGGTGGCAGCGGGATGAGGAAGAGGAGAAGAGTGGCAGGAGGGTGAGGAGGAGGAGGAGGGTAGCAGGGGGATGAGGAAGAGGAGGAGGAGGGTGGCAGGGGGATGAGGAAGAGGAGGAGGAGGGTGGCAGGGGGTGAGGAGGAGGAGGGTGGCAGGGGGATGAGGAAGAGGAGGAGGAGGGTGGCAGGGGGATGAGGAAGAGGAGGAGGAGGGTGGAAGGGGGTGAGGAGGAGGAGGAGGGTGGCAGGGGGATGAGGAAGAGGAGGAGGAGGGTGGCAGGGGGTGAGGGGGAGGGTGGCGGGGGATGAGGAAGAGGAGGAGAACAGTGGCCGGGGGGGGTGAGGAGGAGGAGGAGGGTATCAGGGGGATGAGGAAGAGGAGGAGGAGGAGGGTGGCAGGGGGATGAGGAGGAGGGTGGCAGGGGGTAAGGAAGAGGAGGAGGAGAGTGGCAGGGGGGTGAGGAGGAGGAGGAGAGTGGCAGGGGGGTGAGGAGGAGGAGGAGAGTGGCAGGGGGGTGAGGAGGAGGAGGAGGGTGGTAGGGGGATGAGGAAGAGGAGGAGGGTGGCAGGGGGGTGAGGAGGAGGAGGCTGGTGGCAGGGGGGTGAGGAAGAGGAGGAGGGTGGCGGGGGGATGAGGAAGAGGAGGAGGAGAGTGGCAGGGGGTGAGGAGGAGGAGGAGGGTGGCAGGGGGTGAGGAGGAGGAGGAGGAGGGTGGTGGGGGATGAGGAAGAGGAGGAGGAGGAGGGTGGCAGGGGGATGAGGAGGAGGGTGGCGGGGGGCAAGGAAAGTGTCGGGAGTGAGGAGGAGGAAGAGGAGGGTGGCAGGGGGATGAGGAGGCAGAGGAGGGTGGCAGGGGGGATAAGGAAGAGGAGGAGGAGGGTGGAAGGGGGTGAGGAGGAGGAGGAGGGTGGCAGGGGGATGAGGAGGCAGAGGAGGGTGGCAGGGGGATGAGGAAGAGGAGGAGGAGGGTGGCAGGGGGGTGAGGAGGAGGAGGAGGAGGGTGGCAGGGGGTGAGGAAGAGGAGGAGGGTGGTGGGGGGATGAGGAAGAGGAGGAGGAGAGTGGCAGGGGGTGAGGATGAGGAGGAGGAGGTTGGTGGAGGGATGAGGAAGAGGAGGAGGAGGAGGGTGGTGGGGGGATGAGGAAGAGGAGGAGGAGGAGGAGGGTGGCAGGGGGATGAGGAAGAGGAGGAGGAGGGTGGCAGGGGGATGAGGAAGAGGAGGAGGAGGGTGGAAGGGGTGAGGAGGAGGAGGGTGGCAGGGGGATGAGGAGGCAGAGGAGGGTGGCAGGGGGATAAGGAAGAGAAGGAGGAGGGTGGCAGGGGGATGAGGCAGAGGAGGGTGGCAGGGGGATAAGGAAGAGGAGGAGGAGGGTGGCATCGGGATGAGGAAGAGCTGTATATATGCTTGTATAGATATATTACTCTATTTTACTTGTACCTATTTACTATTCTATTAATTTTGTTAATGATGTGCATCTAGCTTTATTTCTATTTACTGTGACGATTTGACACCTGTCCACAAGTTCTGTTTTATTGTCTGTCTCCCCCCTCCTAGACTGTGAGCGCGTTGTTGGGTAGGGACCGTCTCTCTATGTTGCTGACTTGGACTTCCCAAGCGCTTAGTACAGTGCTCTGCACACAGTAAGCGCTCAATAAATATTGAATGAATGAATGAAAAGAGGCGGAGGAGAGTGGCGGGGGATGACGAAGAGGAGGAGGTGGGTGGCAGGGGGGTGAGGAGGAGGAGGAAGAGGAGGAGGGTGGCATGGGGATGAAGAAGAGGAGGAGGAGGGTGGCAGGGGGATGAGGAAGAGGAGGAGGAGGAGGGTGGCAGGGGGATAAGGAGGGTGGCAGCGGAATGAGGAAGAGGAAGAGGAGGAGGGTGGCAGGGATTAAGGAGGAGGAGGGTGGCAGGGATTAAGGAGGAGGAGGAGGGTGGCAGGGGGATGAAGAAGAGGAGGGTGGCAGGGGGGTAAGGAGGGTGACAGGGGAGTGAGGAGGAGGAAGATGAGGAGGGTGGCAGGGGTTGAGAAGGAGGAAGATGAAGAGGTGGAGGAGGGTGGCGGGAGATGAGGAAGAGGTGGAGGAGGGTGGCAGGGGGATGAAGAAGAGGAGGAGGAGGGTGGCGGGGGGTAAGGAAGGTGGCAAGGGAGTGAGGAGGAGGAAGAGTAGGAGGGTGGCAGGGGGTAAGGAGGAGGAGGATGAGGAGGGTGGCAGGGGGATGAGGAAGAGGAGGGTGGCAGGGGGGTGAGGAAGAGGGGGAGGAGGGTGGCAGGGGGATGAAGAAGAGGAGGAGGAGGGTGGCAGGGGGGTAAGGAAAGTGGCAGGGGAGTGAGGAGGAGGAAGAGGAGGAGGTGACGGGGTTAAGGAGGAGGAGGAGGAGGAGGAGGGTGGAAGGGAGATGAGGAAGAGAAGGATGGCAGGGGGGTGAGGAAGAGGAGGGTGGCAGGGGGTGAGGAAGAGGAGGGTGTCAGGGGGTAAGGAAAGTGGCAGGGGAGTGAGGAGGAGGAAGAGGAGGAGGGTGACGGGTAAGGAGGAGGAGGATGAGGAGGGTGGCAGGAGGATGAGGAAGAGGTGGAGGAGGGTGACAGGGGAATGAGGAGGAGGAGGGTGGCAGGGGGTAAGGAAAGTGTCAGGGGAGTGAGGAGGAGGAAGAGGAGGAGGGTGGCAGGGGGTGAGGAAGAGGAGGAGGAGGGTGGCAGGGGGATGAGGAGAAGGGTGGCAGGGGGGTAAGGAAAGTGGCAGGGGAGTGAGGAGGAGGAAGAGGAGGAGGGTGGCAGGGGGATGAGGAAGAGGAGGAGGAGGGTGGCAGGGGGGCAAGGAAAGTGTCAGGGGAGTGAGGAGGAGGAAGAGGAGGAGGGTGGCAGGGGGGTGAGGAAGAGGAGGAGGAGGGTGGCAGGGGGATGAGGAGGAGGGTGGCAGGGGGTAAGGAAAGTGGCAGAGGAGTGAGGAGGAGGAAGAGGAGGAGGGTGGCAGGGGGATGAGGAAGAGGAGGAGGAGGAGGGTGGCAGGGGGATGAGGAGGAGGGTGGCGGGGGGCAAGGAAAGTGTCGGGAGTGAGGAGGAGGAAGAGGAGGGTGGCAGGGGGGTGAGGAAGAGGAGGAGGAGGGTGGCAGGGGGATGAGGAGGAGGGTGGCAGGGGGGGTAAGGAAAGTGGCAGAGGAGTGAGGAGGAGGAAGAGGAGGAGGGTGGCAGGGGGATGAGGAAGAGGAGGAGGAGGGTGGCAGGGGGATGAGGAGGAGGGTGGCAGGGGGGCAAGGAAAGTGTCAGGGGAGTGAGGAGGAGGAAGAGGAGGAGGATGAGGAGGGTGTCAGGGGGGTGAGGAGGATGAGGAGGAGGAGAAGGGTACCTGCAGGCTGCGCGGAGGCTTCGCGGAGCAGCAGCATCATCAGCAGCAGCAGCCTGAGCGGAGGGCCGAGGGCCCGGGGCACGAAGGGCAGCGCCGCCACGGGATCCATGGAGGGACAGGGGGCGGGCGGGGGCCGCTGTCCGAGCGGAGGGCCGGCAGCCGGTCCGTGTGTGTGTGTGGGAGGGACGGAGGGACGGAGGGAGGCAGGGAGCCCGCTGGACGGATTCGCACCTGGGTGGACGGACCGCCCCGTCCCGTCCGCCCCGTCGGACCCGCTCGCCCCGCCCGCTAGGCTGCGCCACGGCTCCGCCGCGCCCCCTGCCGGACACTCCGCCGCCCCGCACACGGCCCCCCGCGCGGCTCCACCGCGCCCCCTGCCGGACACTCCGCCGCCCCGCACACGGCCGCCCGCGCGGCTCCACCGCGCCCCCTGGCGGACACTCCGCCGCGCCGCAGCCCGCCCGCGCCCCCTGGCGGACACTCCGCCGCGCCGCAGACGGCCGCCCGCGCGGCTCTACCGCTCCCCCTGCCGGATAGTCATCATAATGGCGGCATCTGTTAATCAATCAATCAATCAATCAATCGTATTTGTTGAGCGCTGACTGTGTGCAGAGCACTGCACTAAGCGCTTGGGAAGTACAAATTGGCAACATATAGAGACAGTCCCTACCCAACAGTGGGCTCTGTTAAGCGCTTACATTCCGATGGTTCATTCATTCATTCAATCGTATTGATTGAGCGCTTACTGTGTGCGGAGCGCTGTGCTAGGCGCTTGGGAAGTACAAGTTGGCCACATCCATCCATTCATTCATTCATTCAATCGTGTTTATTGAGCGCTTACTGTGTGCGGAGCGCTTGGGAAGTACAAGTTGGCCACATATGTTCATTCATTCTTTCAATCGTATTTATTGAGCACTTACTGTGTGCGGAGCGCTGTACTAAGCGCTTGGGAAGTGCAAGTTGGCCACATCTATTCATTCAATGTCAGTCGTATTTACTGAGCACTTACAGTGTGCAGAGCGCTGTACTAAGCACTTGGGAAGTACATGTTGGCAACATATATTCATTCCTTCAATCGTATTTATTGAGCACTTACTGTGTGCGGAGCGCTGTAGTAAGCGCTTGGGAAGTACAAGTTGGCCACATATATTCATTCATTCAGTCAATCGTGTTTATTGGGCGCTTACTGTGTGCGGAACGCTGTACTAAGTGCTTGGGAAGTACATGTTGGCAACATATATTCATTCATTCAATCGTATTTATTGAGTGCCTACTGTGTGCAGAGCACTGTACTAAGCGCTTGGGAAGTACAAGTTGACCACATATATTCATTCACTCAATCATGTTTTTTGAGCACTTACTGTGTGTGGAGCGCTGTACTAAGCGCTTGGGAAGTACAAGTTGGCCGCATATATTCATTCATTCATTCAATGGTGTTTATTGAGCGCTTACTGTGTGCACAGCGCTGTACTAAGCGCTTGGGAAGTACAAGTTGGCCACATATATTCCTTCATTCATTCAATCATGTTTATTGAGCACTTACAGTGTGCAGAGTGCTGTTCTAAGCACTTGGGAAGAAAAGTTGGCCACATATATTCATTCATTCAGTCAGTCATGTTTATTGAGCACTTACTGTGTGCAGAGCACTGTACTAAGCGCTTGGGAAGTACAAGTTGGCAACATAGAGACAGTCCCTACCCAACAGTGGACTCACATTCAATTGTATTTATTATTAATAATAATAATAATAACAATGGTGGTATTTGTTAAGGGCTTACTATGTGCAAAGCACTGTTCTAAGCGCTGGGGGGATACAAGGTGATCAGGTCATCCCACATGGGGCTCACAATCTTCATCCCCATTTTACAGATGAGGGAACTGAGGCCCAGAGAAGTGAAGAGACTTGCCCAAAGTCACACAGCTGACAATTGGTGGAGCCGGGATTTGAACCCATGACGTCTGACTCCAAAGCCCGGGCTCTTTCCACTGCACTTACTGTGTGCAGAGCACTGTACTAAACGCTTGGGAAGTACAAGTTGGCAACATCTAGAGACGGTCCCTACCCAACAGTGGGCTCACAGTCTAGAAGGGGGAGACAGACAACAGAACCAAACATATTGACAAAATAAAACAAATAGAATAGTAAATCTATACAAGTAAAATAAATAGAGTAACAAATCTGTACAAACATATATTCAGGCGCTGTGGGGAGGGGAAGGAGGTAGGGAAGAGGGGATGGGGACTCATCTCTTCCCGCTATAGTCTTGGCTCCTTGAGGGAGCGCTTACTGTGTGAGAGCACTGTACTAAGCGCCTGGGAAGTACAAGTTGGCAATATACAGAGACGGTCCCTACCCAACAGCGGGCTCACAGTCTAGAAGGGGGAGACAGAGAACAAAAGAAAACATATTAACAAAATAAAATAAATAGAATAGTAAATATGTACAAGTAAAATAGACTAATAAATCTGTACAAACATGTATACAGGTGCTGTGGGGAGGGAAAGGAGGTAGGGTGGGGGAAAAGAATGGGGGGGCTCAGTCTGGGAAGGCCTCCTGGAGGAGGTGAGCTCTCAGTAGGGCTTTGAAGGGAAATAATGATTCATTCAATCATATTTATTGAGCGCTTACTGTGTGCAGAGCACTGTACTAAGCGCTTGGGAAGTACAAGTCGGCAACATATAGAGACGGTCCTTACCCAACAATAGGCTCACGGCATTAAGCGGCTTACTATGTGCAAAGCACTGTTCTAAGCGCTGGGGAGGTTACAAGGTGATCAGGTGGTCCCACACGGGGCTCACCGTCTTCATCCCCATTATACAGATGAGGGAACTGAGGCCCAGAGAAGTGAAGTGAGTTGCCCAAAGTCAAACAGCTGACAGTTGGCGGAGCTGGGATTAGAACCCATGACCTCTGACTCTACAGCCCAGGCTCTTTCCACTGAGCCACGCTGCTTCTCTAGATGATGATGATGATGATATTTGTTCATTATTCAGTCGTATTTATTGAGTGCTTACTGTGTGCAGAGCACTGTACTAAGCTTGGGAAGTACAATTTCCTATGTGCAAAGCACTGTTCTAAGCGCTGGGGGGATGGGGGATACAAGGTGATTCTGTTGCCCCACATGGGGCTCACAGTTTTAATTTCCATTTTACAGATGAGGTCACTGAGGCCCAGAGGAGTCAAGTGACCTACCCAAAGTCACCCAGCTGACAATAATAATAATAATGGCATATATTAAGCTCTTACTATGTGCAAAGCACTGTTCTAACTTGGGGAGGTTACAAGGTGATCAGGTTGTCTCACGGGGAGCTCAGAGTCTTAATCCCCATTTTACAGATGAGGTAACTGAGGCTCAGAGAAGTGAAGTGACTCGCCCACAGTCACACAGCTGACAATTGGCAGACCCGGGATTTGAACCCATGACCTATGACTCCAAAGCCCATGCTCTTTCCATTGAGCCACGCTGCTTCTCTATTTGTTAAGTGCTTACTAAGCGCTGGGGGGGATACAAGGTGATTAGGTTGTCCCACATGGGGCTCACAGTTTTAATCCCCATTTTACTGATAATAATAATAATAATAATAATGATAATAATAATGGCATTTATTAAGCACTTATTATGTGCAAAGCACTGTTCTAAGTGCTGGAGAGGTTACAAAGTGATCCAGTTGTCCCACAGGGGGCTCACAGTCTTAATCCCCATTTTCCAGATGAGGGAACTGAGGCACAGAGAAGTGAAATGACTTGCCCAAAGTCACACAGCTGACAATTGGCAGATCCAGGATTTGAACCCATGACCTATGACTCCAAAGCCTGGGCTCTTTCCATTGAGCCACACTGCTTCTCTATTTGTTAAGTGCTTACTCTGTGTGAAGCACTGTCCTAAGTGCTGGGGGGGATACAAGGTGATTAGGTTGTCCCACATGGGGCTCACAGTTTTAATCCCCATTTTACAGCTAATAATAATAATAATAATAATAAAAGTAATAATAATAATAGCATTTATTAAGTGCTTACTATGTGCGAAGCACTGTTCTAAGCGCTAAGGGGATGCAGGGTGATTAGGTTGTCGCACATGGGGCTCACAGTTTTAATGCCCATTTTACAGATAATAATAATAATAATAATAACAATGGCATTTATTAAGCACTTATTACGTGCAAAGCACTGTTCTAAGTGCTGGAGAGGTTACAAAGTGATCCAGTTGTCCCACAGGGGGCTCACAGTCTTAATCCCCATTTTACAGTTGAGGGAACTGAGGCACAGAGAAGTGAAGTGATTTGCCCAAAGTCAAACAGCTGACAATTGGCAGTTCCAGGATTTGAACCCATGACCTATGACTCCAAAGCCTGGGCTCTTTCCATTGAGCCACGCTGCTTCTCTATTTGTTAAGTGCTTACTATGTGCGAAGCACTGTTCTAAGCGCTGGGGGGGAATACAAGGTGATTAGGTTGTCCCACATGGGGCTCACAGTTTTAATCCCCATTTTACTGATAATAATAATAATAATAATAATGATAATAATAATGGCATTTATTAAGCACTTATTATGTGCAAAGCACTGTTCTAAGTGCTGGAGAGGTTACAAAGTGATCCAGTTGTCCCACAGGGGGCTCACAGTCTTAATCCCCATTTTACAGTTGAGGGAACTGAGGCACAGAGAAGTGAAGTGATTTGCCCAAAGTCAAACAGCTGACAATTGGCAGTTCCAGGATTTGAACCCATGACCTATGACTCCAAAGCCTGGGCTCTTTCCATTGAGCCACGCTGCTTCTCTATTTGTTAAGTGCTTACTATGTGCGAAGCACTGTTCTAAGCGCTGGGGGGGAATACAAGGTGATTAGGTTGTCCCACATGGGGCTCACAGTTTTAATCCCCATTTTACTGATAATAATAATAATAATAAAAATAATGGCATTTATTAAGTGCTTATTATGTGCAAAGCGCTATTCTAAGCGCTGGGGGGGTTACAAGGTGATTAGGTTGTCCCACATGGGGCTCACAGTTTTAATCCCCATTTTACAGATTATAATAATAATAATAATAATGGCATTTATTAAGTGCTTACTATGTGCGAAGCACTGTTCCAAGTGCTGGGAGGATACAAGGTGATTAGGTTGTGGCACATGGGGCTCACAGTTTTAATCCCCATTTTACAGATAATAATAATAATTACTGTATTTATTGAGCACTTATTATGTGAAAAGCACTGTTCTAAGTGCTGGAGAGGTTACAAAGTGATTCAGTTGTCCCACGGGGCGCTCACAGTCTTAATCCCCATTTTACAGATGAGGGAACTGAGGCACAGAGAAGTGAAGTGACTTGCCCAAAGTCACCCAGCTGACAATTGGCGGATCCAGGATTTGAACCCATGGCCTCTGACTCCAAATCCCACACTCTTTCCACTGAGCCACGCTGCTTCTCATTACAGATGAGGTAACTGAGGCCCAGAGGAGTTAAGTGACCTGCCCACAGTCACCCAGCTGACAATAATAATAATAATAATAATGATAATAATAATAATAATAATAATAATAATAGCATTTATTAAGCACTTATTATGTGCAAAGCACTGTTCTAAGCACTGGGAAGGTTATAAGGTGATCAGGTTGTCCCACGGGGGGCTCACAGTCTAAATCCCCATTTTACAGATGAGGTAACTGAGGCACAGAGAAGTGAAGTGACTTGCCCAAAGTCACACAGCCGACAATTGGCGGAGCTGAGATTTGAACCCATGGCCTCTGACTCCAAAGCCCAGGCTCTTTCCACTGAGCCAAGCTGCTTCCAACCCATGACCTCTGACGCCTAAGCCCAGGGTCTTGCCACTGAGCCTGTTGGGTAGGGACTGTCTCTATATGTTGCCAACTTGTACTTCCCAAGCGCTTAGTACAGTGCTCTGCACACAGTAAGCGCTCAATAAATACGATTGATGATGATGATGATGAGCCATGGTGCTTCTCTAATGTGCAAAGCACTGTTCATTCATTCAGTCATTTATTGAGCGCTTACTGTGTGCAGAGCACTGTACAGAGAAGCACCGTGGCTCAATGGAAAGAGCACGGGCTGGGGAGCCAGAGGTCATGGGTTCTAATTCTGGCTCCAGCAGTTGTCAGCTGTGTGACTTTGGGTAAGTCACTTAACTTCTCTGGGCTCAGTGACCTCATCTGTAAAATGGGGATTAAGACTGTGAGCCCCCCGTGGGACAACCGGATCACTCTGTAACCTCTCCAGTGCTTAGAACAGTGCTTTGCACATAGTAAGTGCTTAGCAAATATTATTATTATTATTATTATTATTATTATTATTATTATTATTATTATCCATAAAATGGGGATTAAAACTGTGAGCCCCAAGTGGGACAACCTGATCAACTTGTATCCCCCCAGTGCTTAGAACATTGCTGTGCACATAGTAAGTGCTTAGTAAATATTATTATTATTATTATTATCTGTAAAATGGGGATTAAAACTGTGAGCCCCAAGTGGGACAACCTGATCAACTTGTATCCCCCCAGTGTTTAGAACAGTGCTTTGCACATAGTAAGTGCTTAGTAAATATTATTATTATTATTATTATCTGTAAAATGGGGATTAAAACTCTGGGACAAGTGGGACAACCTGATCAACTTGTATCCCCCCAGTGCTTAGAACAGTGCTTCGCACATTGTAAGCGCTTAACAAATACCATTATTATTATTATAACCTATTGCAATATAATAACCTATATAATAATAACCTAAACACTGGGAAGGACACAAGGTGATCTGGTTGTCCCACGGGGGGCTCACAGTCTTAATCCCCATTTTACAGATGAGGTCACTGAGGCCCAGAGAAGTTAAGTGGCTTGCCCAAAGTCACACAGCTGACAAGTGGCGAGCCGGGATTTGAACCCATGACCTCTGACTCCCAAGCCCAGGCTCTTCCACTGAGGCACGCCACTTCTTATGTGGGATACGATGCCCAACCACAGCGAGGGCCTCGCGGGGACGGTGTGGGAGCCCTATTACTCTATTTATTTATTTATTTATTTTACTTGTACATATCTATTCTATTTATTTTATTTTGTTAGTATGTTTGGTTTTGTTCTCTGTCTCCCCCTTTTGACTGTGAGCCCACTGTTGGGTAGGGACTGTCTCTATATGTTGCCAACTTGTACTTCCCAAGTGCTTAGTACAGTGCTGTGCACACAGTAAGCGCTCAATAAATACGATTGATTGATTGATTGATTGGTGCTCAGCAGCAGCAGCATCACTATTAGTATGATTAACTGCCAGTCATCATCATCATTATTATCATTAACCGCCAGTCATCATCATTATTAAATGACAGTCATCATCATCATCATTATTAGTGACAGTCATCACTATTAAGTGATAGCCATCATTATTATTATTATGTGCCAGTCATCATTCATTCATTCATTCAATCATATTTATTGAGCGCTTACTGTGTGCAGAGCACTGTACTAAGCTCTTGGAAAGTACAAGTTGACAACATATAGAGACGGTCCCTACCCAACAACGGGCTCACAGTCTAGAAGGAAGAGACAGACAACAAAACAAAACAGGCGGACAGTCACCAGAATAAATAAAAATAAAGCTAGATACACATCATTAACAAAATAAATAGAACAGTAAATATGTACAAGTAAAATGAATAGAGTAATAAACCTCTACAAACATATATACAGGTGCTGTGAGGAGGGGAAGGAGGTAGGGCGGGGGGATGGGGAGGAGGAGAGGAAAAAGGGGGCTCAGTCTGGAAGTCTCAGTCTCATCATCATTATTAGTACTATTATTGCCAGTCATCATCATTATTATCATCATAATTACTATTGAGTGCCAGTCATCATTATTATTATCTTTATTAAGTGCCAGTCGTCATTATCAACATCATTATTATTAAGTGCCCGTCTTCATCATTATCTTCATTATTAACTGCCAGTCATCTTCATCATCAGTATCATTAAGTGCCAGTCATCATCATTATTATTAAGTGCCAGCCATTGTAATTATTGTCGTTATCGTTGTGCCAGTAATCGTCATCATCATTTTTATTATTAAGTGCCAGCCATTGTTATTATTACTATTATTATTTAGTGCCAGCCAACATCATCATTAAGTGCCAGTCATTGTTATTATTATTATTATTATTATTTAGTGCCAGTCATCATTATTACCATTATTATCATTAAGTGCCAGTCATCATCATCATCATTATTTTAAGTGCTAGTCATTATTATTGTTATCATTATCATTATTATTATCATTATTATCATTATTATTATTATTATTAAATGCCATTGGATCATTTCCGATTCACAGTGACTCCTTGGACATACTTTCCCCAGAACATCCTGTCCTCTGCCGTAATCCGCAATCCTTCTAACCCTCCTTCTGTTATCCTTGTTATGGTCCCTGTCCAAATAGTTGCCCCTTCCATGTTTTCCCTGGACTTTTCCTAGCATTAATGTCTTCTCCAGAGAATTAGTCCTCCTGATTTAATTATTGTTAAGTGCCATCAAGTCATTTCCGATTCATAGCGACTCCCAGTATGTTCTGTCCTCTGCCATAATCCGCAACCTTTCTAATGCTCCTTCTGTTATCTTTGTTATGGTCTCTGTCCATCTAATAATAATAATGAGGGCATTTGTTAAGCTCTTACTATGTGCCAAGCACTGTTCTGTGCACTGGGGGAGTTCAAGGTAGTCAGGTTGTCCTACGTGGGGCTCACACTTTTAATCCCCATTTTACAGATGAGGTAACTGAGGCACAGAGAAATTCAGTGACTTGCCCAAAGTCACACAGTTGATATGTGGCAGAGCTGGGATTAAAACCCATGACCTCTGACTCCCAGTCTGGTCTGCCTCTTCCAAGTTTTCCCCGGACTTTTCCTAGCGTTAGTGTCTTCTCCAGGGAATTAGTCCTCTTGATAAGGTGTCCCAAATATGCTAATCTAAGTTGAGTCATTTGGTCTTCCAAAGACCGCTTTGGTTTAATTTGCTCCAAAATCCATTTGTTTGTTTTTGGGGCAGTTCATGGCATTCGCGAAAGCCTTCTCCAGCGCCACTCTTTCCAGGCTCTTCATGGCAAGTCTTCCTAACATTAATCTCCGGCGTATTCCTTGGCTTCTAGTTCCTTTCTTATTGATTATCGATCCGAGGAGAAAAAAATTATTAACTATTTCAGACTTCTCTCTGTCCACTACAAATGTGTTAAAACTTCCAGCTGTCAAGATCTTTGTTTTCTTGACAGTTAAATATAGGCGATTAAGCACCTCAAATCTTTTTTTTTAACGTGATCCTTAACTACAGAGGGAATATTCGTCAGGTCATATTTGGGCAGCTGTAAGGCATGATAGATCTTCCTAAGCGTTAGCCTGAGTTTACACATTCACAGCTCACGATCTGTTCCACAATCAGCTCCAGACCACGTTTTTGCTGCCAAAATAGAACTCCTTCATCTCTTTCTACAGAAAATACAGTCTATTTGATTTCTGTATAGACCATCCGGTGAAGTCCATGAGTACAGTCGTCATTTAGGTTGGATAAAGAAGGTGTTGGCAATAAAAAAAAGTCATCTGAATCACAGAAATCAGTAAGTCGGTCCCCGGCTTGATTCCGATTTCCAAGGCCATATTTTCCTACAATCTTCATTTCCATTTGATTACCAACTTTTGCATTCCAAGCCCCATTGATCATCAACACACCTTGCTTGCAGTTTTTATCGATCGCTCTCCTTACTTTATTGTAAAAACCTATCTGTTTCTTCTGGCTTTGCATCTGTTGTTGGGGCATACACCTGAAGTATTGTCATATTGAACGGTTTTCCTCTGAATCTAATCGATATTCAATCGGTCACTGATGGCATTATAGCCAATGACTATCTCAGAGATTTTCTTTTCACAACTACCGCCGTGCCACTTCTTTTTTTTCTGCATGGGCAGAAAAATGGGTACTCATTCGATGGGAAATGCCCATTTCAGTTCGCTGACTCCTAGGATGTCCGTCAAGTCAGTCTATTTCATTCTTGACTTTTCCTGGTTCATACTTCACACATTCCATGTTGTAATAATAAGGGTATCTTTACAGCCTCAGATACTCATTTCTCATATGGCAACCTCAACGACCGGCGGTTCCGAAGGATTTATTCCGTCCAAGTCATAAACACCCACAATACTCTGAGACATCGTCTGCCTTTCCCCAGTAGCTTGTTGAGTGAATCCTGACCTGAGGGACTCATCCGCCAGCACTATATCTGTAGGAGTCGGAAGGTCATGGGTTCTAATCCCAGCTCCGCCGCTTGTCTGCTGTTCGGCCTTGGGCAACTCACCTAAGTTCTCTGATCCTCAGTTACCTCATCTGTAAAATGGGGATTGAGACTGTGACCCCCATGTGGGACAGGGACTGTGTCCAACTCAATTACCTTGTATCTACCCCAGGGCTTAAAAAAATGCTTGGCACAGAGTAAGCACTTAACGAACACCATATTTATAACATCAGGCACAGTCACAGTGAGCTCACAGTTTAGAACGGGAGATGGATGTTAATATAAATAAATCGATAGATAAATAAATTAATAATAGCTTGGGAGTCAGAGGACAGGGATTTTAATCCCTGCTCTGCCACTTGTCGGCTGTGTGACCTGGGGTAAGCCACTTCACTTCTCTGGGCCTCAGTTCCCTCATCTGTAAAATGGGGATTAAGACCGTGAGTCCCACATGGGACAACCTGATTACCTTGTATCTAACCAGTGCTTAGAACAGTGTTTGGCAGATAGTAAGCGTGTAACTGATACCGTAATTATTATTAATTATTATTACAGATGGTGTAGTGGATAGAACACGGGTCTGGGAATCAGAAAGACCCTGGTTCTAATAGGCTGGGTGACCTTGGGTGAGTTGGTTCACTTCTCTGGGCCTCAGTTCCCTCATCTGTAAAATGGGGCTTGAGACAGTGAGCCCCATGTGGGAAAGGGACTGTGTCCAACTCGATCAGCTGGAATCCAGCAGCGTGGCTTAATGGAAAAAGCCCAGACTTTGGAGTCGGAGGTCAAGTGTTTGAATCCCGGCTCTGCCAATTGTCAACTGTGTGACTTTGGACAAGTCACTTAACTTCTCTGGGCCTCAGTTTCCTCATGTGTAAAATGGGGAATAAGACTGTGAGCCCCATGTGGGACAACCTGATAACCTTGTATCTACCCCAGTACTTAGAATAGTGCTTTGCACATAGTAAGCACTTAACAAATGCCATCATCATTATTATTATTATTATTATCCACCACAACACTCGGAACAGTGCCTGGCACATAGTAAGGGCTTAGCAAATACCACAATACCACGGGCCTGGGTGTCAGAAGGCCATCTGCTGGGTGGCCTTGGGTGAGTTGCTTCACTTCTCTGGGCCTCAGTTTCCTCATCTGTAAAATGGAGTTTGAGACAGTGAGCCCCATGTGGGAAAGGGACTGTGTCCAACCCGATTTGCCGGTATCCACCCCAGCGCTTAGAACAGTGTTTAACAAACACCATGATGATTATTATTATCTGCAGCCTGTCAGGGGCTGCAGCTGGGGGGCCTGCAGCCGGGGGGCATCTTCAGAGGGTGGGGGGCTTGTAGCTGGGTGGAGAACTGCAACTCGGGGAGGCCTGCAGCCGTGGCGGGTGGAGACCAGGTCGGGAGCAAAGGGGTGCGACCTGCTTTGACATGTCCACAGAGTTCATGATATATTTCCGGGGGCGGGCAGAGGCAAGGAAATTCTTCCCGATCTCTAACTTCCCCGGTTCTTTGGCTCTGAAATGGGCCAGACTTCCAGGCCAAAGAATACACATACTTGGTCCCTATATGAAACTGTCCGCAGGTCTGAAATGCCTCTGGCTAAGGACATCAGACCAGGGGAGGGTGTTACTCTCCCGTCACCAGCTTGCCAGTGGCCTGAGATTTTCTTCACCCTCCCTCCTCACAAGTACCTATGATGACCAGAGAAGCAGTGTGGCTCAGTGGAAGGAGCACGGGCTTGGGAGTCAGAGGTCATGGGTTCTAGTCCCAACTCTGCCGCTTGTCAGCCGTGTGACTTTTTAACTTCATCCTCCACTCTATTGCCTACCCTTTTGTAGCTCCAAGCCAGTTTAACGAGAAGCTCCCAACAAGACGCTGGTTGTTGATACTGTCAGGTCTCTCAGAATACCCGGCCTTCAAAAATGAATCAAAGTCTTTTCCCCCTCTAGACTGTAAGCTCACTGTGCACAGAAAATATGGTCTGTTATTCTGTTGCATGCTCTCAAGCTCTTAGTACAGTGCTCTGCACTGTAAGAGCTCAGTAAATACGATTACCTGGCACAATCTGATGTTTTTCAGCTGAACTCCTTGTGAAATGGTCACTGAGAAGTCCTCCACATGCAAGATCCAGTCATGGCCAAAGAGGCCGCAGCAGAGTGTTTGGACGATGTCAGTAATGATGGTATTTGTTAAGCGCTTACTACGTGCCGACACTGTTTTAAGCACTGTAAGGATTAGGACCAGCTGACGGTTACCTTGGAAGCCGCCACGGTGGTCTTCTCCACCCAAGGGAGCCAGCTATTTTTCGGGATTCTGATGGGTCTATCCACCTCTTGGATAATAATAATAATAATAATGATGGCATTTATTAAGTGCTTTCTATGTGCAAAGCACTGTTCTAAGCACTGGGGAGGTTATAGGGTGATCAGGTTGTCTCACAGCGGGCTCACAGTCTTAATCCCCATTTTACAGATGAGGTAACTGAGGCACAGAGAAATTAAGTGACTTGCCCAAAGTCACACAGTTGACAAGTGATGACCCCTGACCCATGACCTCTGAATCCAAAGCCCGTGAATGGTATTTATTGAGGGCTTACTATGTGCAGAGCACTATACTAAGTGCTTGAGAGAGTACAGTACAACAGAATTAGCAGACACATTCCCTTGCCCAAAACAACCTTACGGTCTAGGGTCTCTTTTTATGATATTTCAATCAAACAATCAAGTAGTTATATTTATTGAGTGCTTACTGTATGTAAGGTACTGTATTGAGCGCTTGAGAGAGTACAACACAACAGTATAGCAGAAACATTCCAGGTATTTGTTAAGTGCTTACCATGTGTCAGGCACTGTACTAAGCTCTGGAGTAGATACAAGCTAATCAGGTTGGACAAAGTCCCTGTCTCCAATGGAGCTCACAGTCTTATATCCTATTTTACAGATGAGTAATTGTGGCATAGGAAATTGCTTGACTTGCCCATGGTCACGCAGCAGAGAAGTGGCAGAGCTGGGATTAGAACCCAGCTCCCTTCTGACTCCCGGGCCCTTGCTCTTCTCTAGCCCACAATGCTTCTTTTCTCAGAAAACTTCACCCCCGTTGGCACAGTACAGACAGGTTTGCACACGTTCACAAGGCTGAGACAAGAAACCATATCGTCTGATCTCCAGAGCTGTGCTCTGTCTACTGGCCATTTGCCTATGATGGTTTCCTGGCTAGTGGAAATGTTCCAACGTTTAATTCAATGGGCAGTTTTTTTAAAGCTATTTGTTAAGCACTTACTATGTGCCAGGCACTGTTGACATGTGCAGCGTTCTCTAAGGTTTGCCATGCCAAGGGTCTCACGGTTAGAAGGATGCAGGCAATGTGGACAGCTCCCCCCTCCTCCCTCCCACCCCCAGGCCCCAAACTCTCCATTCTGGAAAAAGCCCGAGCTTAGGAGTCAGAGGTCATGGGTTCAAATCCCGGCTCCACCAACTGTCAGCTATGTGACTTTGGGCAAGTCACTTAACTTCTCTGTGCCTCAGTTACCTCATCTGTAAAATGGGGATTCAAACTGCGAGCACTCCCTGGGACAACCTGATCACCTTGTAACCTCCCCAGCGCTTAGAACAGTGCATTGCACGTAGTAAGCGCTTAACAAATACCATCATTATTATAAGTGCTTAGTACAGTGCGCTGCACACAGTAAGTGCTCAATAAATACAACTGAATGAATGAAGTCTCAGGAGAAAAAACTCTGGTAAAAGTAGTTCCAGCCGGAAGAATTAGGCACACACCAGCTCTCCACCTTTATAGGCACTCTGTTTTTTATCACCCAAAACACTCAGCCTTAGTACCTTGTACATTTGTTTATTATAGGTGGGCCTGAACTAGATTGTAAGCGCCTTGAGAGCCAGGATCGTGTTTACCAACTCTGTTGTATTCCACTCTCCCAATCATTTCGTACAGTGCTCTTTAACCAGGAAGCGCTCAGTAAATGTCATTGAGTGATTCATTGGTTCTGGTCCTTTCCTCTTTTGGTTAGGTCCTGATGACCACCGCCCCCTTGCCTATCTTTAAACGCTGCTGCATTCCCCCAACTGTAATTTATTTTAGTGTCTGTCTTCCCCACTAAATGATCCTGGACAGCAGAGGATCATGTCTACTAACTCTACTGTCCTCTTTGAAGGGCTTAGTACAGTTCCTGCACAGAGCAATTTCTCAATAACTACCATCATTGGATTGATTGATTAATTGACTTGAAGAAAAGAGCACAGGATTGGGAGGCAGGAAACCCAAATTCTGGCCCCAGAACTGCCACTTGTCTGCTTAGTGACCTTGGGCAAGCCATTTAATCTTTCTGTACCTTGGTGTCCTTATCTATAAAATGGAGATAAAATACCTCCTCCTTTTCCCCTCTTAGATTGTGAGTCCCATATGGGATGGGGACTGAGACCCAATATGTTTATCTTGAATTTTCCCCACTGTTTGGTCTACAGTAAGTAAATGTGCATATACATATGTATAACTATGTAGGATAAATATATATAGACAACTATGAACATTTTCAGTACTAATCCAGTTGCAATCTACTCAGTAAGAACAATAATAATCAAAATAATCATAATAACAGAAATCATTAAATGCTTACTTTGCAGCATGGCCCAGTGGATAAAGCATGGGCCTGGGATCCAGAGGACCTGGGTTCAAATTCTGGCTCTGCCACTCAACTGTTGTGTGACCTTGGGCTAGCCAGTTCACATCTCCGTGCTACTGTTTCCTCAATGGCAAAATGGGGATTCAATATCAGTTCTCCATCTTACTTGAGCTCCGTGAGGGATGAGGACTGTGTCTGACTTGATTAATTTGTATCTACCCCAGCACATAGAACAGTGTTTGACACATAGAACAGTGCTTAACACATAGAACAGTGCTTGACACATAGAACAGTACTTGACACATAGTAAGCGCTTAAGAAATTCCACAAATAAAAAGTCCTGTGTTCAACATCATCACTGGGGTTGGTACGATACAACTGAATATGGCACGGCCCCACAATTGAATATGGCACGGCCCCTGTCCCATATGAGTCTCACAGTGAGGGAAGTCAGATATATAACCCCATTTTACATGTGAAGAAACTGATACCTAGACAAGTTAAGTGACTTGCCCAAGGCAAATAGCAGAGCTGGGATAAGACCCCCTAGCTACCCAACTCCAAAGCCTATGCTCTTTCTACTAGTCCATAGTGTTACTTGCTATTTCCTAATCAATTCCTGCTATTACTGCCATTTTGATCTTGCACACAAAACTTGAACTCCTTTAGTTGGTCTTTTAAAAACGTTTTTAGCCTTGATCTACAGTCTCTATGACTGTAATTACAATAGCCATCCTACATTCAAAAAGATCAAAAACTCTAGAAATAAATTGGGTAATGATTTTTCCTAGCCCTGCTACAAAGTTTAAGTAGTATAAATATCTCCACTGGCCAGGTGGAGAAATCGAAGCAGTAAAGTCAAATAACCCCCTGAGTTACTGGCATTAGCTGAATGCCTGCTGGAGACAGAGTATTGTATTGATAATAATAGTAACTATAATAATAATAAAATGTTTGTTACGTGCTTACTATATGCCAAGCACTGTATTAAGCACTGGGGCAGACACGGGATAATCAGGTCCCAAATGGAGGTTACATGGTAAGCAGGAGGAAAAACAGGTATTGAATCCTCATTTTGCAGATGAGTGCTAGGGCACAGAGAAGCCAAATGAATTTTCCAAGATCACACAGCGGGTAAATGGCGGAGCCTGGACTGGAACCCAGAACCTCTGAACTCCCTGGCCCGTCTTCTTTCCAGCAAACTATGCTACTTCCTAGAGTATTAGATACTTGCAGCGGGGCGGCGGTACAAGAAAATTTAAAGACCCTCAGGCATCTTCAAGAGGGGGTTATGCTCTACGGTGGAAGAAATATTGACATTAATTGATACAAAAAGTGCAATAAAAGAGGGCTTGATGCGTAGTATGTCCTTAACAGAAACTGTAATAATAACAATAGCATGGATCAAAGAATAAACAAACGACGAACATGAATTAATAGCTAAGCAAGAGCTACAGGTGGCTGTTGGGAAGTTAGGGTCACAGATGCTGTAGTTTAGTGGAAAGTGGAACCTGGAAGTTCACATGGGCAGTTCAGTTCACGGCTAGTTCCGTTCCACAAATCATCCCTCCTTTGGTTCTTTCACTGGACTGAGTCCCCGACAGAGCAAAAACAATCACCGTCCGGGAACCTAACCACCAACCAATAACTGGAGTCACCAAGAGTCAGAAATTAAAAGTGGCACCGTGCCAAGACCAATTTTAGCATAAGGTTAAAGTTGCGATATGTAGTTACATTAATGTATGTCTCCCCCTCCAGACTGTAGCACGGGAACATGCCTGCCAACTCTGCTGTATTGTACTTTCCCAAACACTTACTGCAGTGCTCTGCACATAGTGAGCGCTTAAGAAATACCATCGATAATGGTGATGATGATGATGATGATGTTTATTAGCATTAGGATCAGGGCTTGAGGAAACCCAGGGGTGGGACTAAGTTCAGAAATGGAGATTGGACCAGGGTTGGGTTTAGGAATAAGACTAAGATACCACTTTGGAAGATAACATCTCTAGCTTTTCACATCTGAGGTTCATAAACGCTCATAGTAGGGTCATTGTAGAAGCAGTGTGGACTAGGGGAAAGCTCAAGGGCCTGGCAGTCAGGATAACTCATTTGTAATCCCGGCTCCACCGTATGCTGGCTGTGTGACTTTGGGCAAGTCACTAGACTGCTCAGTGCCTCAGTTTCCTCATCTGTAAAATGGGGCTTAAGAGTTAGAGCTCCATGTGGGACAGTGACTGGGTCCAACCTGATCAACTTGTATGTAGCCCAGTGCTTTGAATGGTGCTTACCATCATCAATCGTATTTATGGAGCGCTTACTGTGTGCAGAGCACTGTACGAAGCGCTTGGGAAGTACACGTTGGCAACATATAGAGACAGTCCCTACCCAACAGTGGGCTCACAGTCTAAAACACTTAACGAGTACCATAATAATAATTATCATTATTATCTCCTCATTGCAAAATGAGAGTTACATTCCTGTCCTCCCTGCCATTTGGTCTGTGAGCCCCAGGAGGAACAGGTACTGTGTCTGGCCTGATAACCCTCTATCGACCCCAGCACTTAGTACAGTGCTTGACACACGGTGAGCACCGAACAAATAATACAATTATTATTATAAAAGTAAATCCTTGAACATTTGACTTAGAGAAGCAGCGTGGCTCAGTGGAAAGAGCACAGGCTTGGGAGTCAGAGGTCGTGGGTTCTAATCCTGGCTCTGCCACTTGTCTGCTGTGTGACTTGGGGCAAGCGCTTAGCACAGTACTCTACACACACTAAGCCCTGAATAAATACGATTGAATGAATGAAAGTCACTTCTCTTTGCCTCAGTGACCTCTTCTGTAAAATGGGGATTAAGATAGTGAACCCCACGTGGGATGACCTGATTACCTTGTCTCTCCCTCAGCGCTTAGAACGGTGTTTGGCACACAGTAAGCACTTAACAAATGCCATCATTATTATTATTAATAAATAAGCCATACAGTCACACTAATCAGTCAATCAACCAATCGTATTTATTGAGCGCTTACTGTGTGCAGAGCACTGTACTAAGCGCTTGGGAAGTACAAGTTGGCAACATACAGAGACGGTCCCTACCCAACGGCGGGCTCACAGTCTAGAAGGGGGAGACAGAGAACAAAACAAAACATATTAACAAAATAAAATAAATAGAATAGATATGTAACTGATGTAGGTGGCCGACAGGAGCTTTTATTGTCACCAGTTCAACGCGAGGGGGGCTGTTGGGAAGGGCACTGCAGCAGGGAGACCAGCCTGGTGATAGCAACTGGGAATCAAGGCTCTTTGCAGTCTGAGCTTCCTCCAAGTAAGCTTGGAAACAGAAGTGAACTTTGTCCAGCACAGACATGTTAATGAAGCAAGGATCTGCCCATAAAATGCTAACAGAAGAGAGATTGTTGGCCACACATCTGATTTCTCAGATGATTGGCTGGGGTGGGGAGATAGAAAGCAGCATGTCCTAGTGGGTAGAGCATGGACCTGGGAATCAGGAGGACCTGGGTTCTAATCCCACTTCACCACCTGTCTGCTGTGTGTCCTTGGGCAAGTAACTTCACTTCTCTGTGCCTCGGTTCTTTCATTGTCAAATGGGGGTTAAAACTCTGAGCCCCATGTGGGACAGGGAGTGAGCCCTACCTGATTAACTTGTATCTATCTTAGCTCATAGAACCAAGCTTGACACAAAGTAAGGACTCAACAAATACCGTCATTATTATCATTATTCTCTGATTTCTCTCTCTCATGCACACACACACACACACACACACACGAGAATAGGATTTTTCCGTCAACCATATCGTCTCTTAAAATAAAGGACATATGTGTGTGAGTGTGTGTAATGGTTTAAGCTGCATTACAGCTATTGAAGAACTAGATGATGTGAAACAGACTCCAGAGAGTGTATGGAGTGATTTGCAGTAAAAAATCTGCTACACCTGCAATGACTGAACTGAAAGCTTGTCTGATGGAAATGGCAATAAATTCAGGCAGAGATTGCCTGTGGCCCCACTTAACCTATTCACTTTTGCAGACACCACATACCCTGAGGAAACATTTAGAGGCAAGTGGAATACTCTAGGGAATGTTAGGAAGCTGAGAGTCAACCAGAACACTAAGCCTTCCCTTTGAGGTGAAGTTCAAACTTGTTCCTTCAGTTAAGTGGAATTGTTTTGTTTCAGCTCATTTATGTCACTGGGGGAGTATAGAAACCTTGCCAAGAGGCCTTTCCTAATTGGGCACAAATCCATTTTGCATTAGTGTAACATCCAGGATTAGGGTATTACCCAACTCAACATGTGTATTCTTTTACATTCCGGATGGATTTCTTTGAGTTGGCAAGACGAGAGAATCTGTTCAACATCCCAGATCAGATCACACAGACAGACAACTATACCTGACAAACTAAAACAGGCCCCTGTGTTTGGGCTCAAAGAAAATGGCCTAAAAGAAATTTTAATGAACTTTAACTCTTATTTCCACAAATTTTCCTAGGAATTTGTTGAAATTCAGAAAGTAGAAAGTGGGGTAGATGCAAAGTAGTCCATTGTCCCACGTGGGGCTCGCAGATGTAATCCCCATTTTTCATTGTTATACAGCACTCTCCCAAGCACTTAGTACAATGCATGCAATAAGAGCTCAATAAATACCAGTGACTCACTGAAAGACTTAGTCCAGTTCCTGACAGGTAGTAAGCACTTAAATACCTTAAAAAAATGACGTCCAGGATTGGGATCTGTCATTCAGGTCAATGGACACAGAGGTGCTTATGTAATTGTTCTTCAGGTCCCAGGCTGGTGAGATTCTCTCACTGTCGCGAACGCTTCTGGTCACAGACTGAAAAATTGTTGGACTGAGGGGCACTCCTCAGGGCAAAGGAGTGGATTATCAATCAACCAATCAATCAATCAATGGTATTCAGCATGGCATAATGTACAGAGCATGGGTCTAGGAGTCTGAAGGTCATGAGTTCTATTCCCGGCCCCACCATTTGTCTGCTGTGTGACCTTGGGCAATTCAGGTCACTTCTCTGAGCTTCAGTTACCTCATCTGTAAAATGGGGATTGAGACACTGAGCCCCACATGGGATAAGTACTGTGTCCAACCTGATTTGTTTGTATCCACCCCAGCGCTTACTACAGTGCCTGGAACATTGTAAGAGCTTAACAAGTATTACAATTATTATAAATTACTGTGTGCAGAGCACTGTATTAAGCACTTGGGAGACTACAGTACAACTGAGTTGGTAGACACGATCCCTGCCAACAAGGAGATTACAGTCTAGATTGCCCATCAGCAGGATAGACAGCAGGACCCAAATGGATTTCAAGTTCATTCATGCATTCAATCATATTTATTGAGTACTTAGTGTGTGCAGAGCACTGTCTAAGCGCTTGGGAAGTACAGTTCAGCTACCAATAGAGACAATCCCTGCCCACAGTGGGCTCACAGTCTAGAAGGGGGAAAACAAGCATCAAAACAAGTAAACAGGCATCAGTAGCATCATCGCCTTGACCACTGGACAAGCTACTCCATGGCAGGCGTGATTCCCTAGTGGATAGAGCACAGACCTAGAAGTCAGAAGGACCTGGGTTCAAATCCCAGCTCTGCCACTTGTCTGCTGGGAGAACTTGGGCAAGTGACTTCACTTCCTGTACCTCCATTACCTCATCTGCAAAATGGGAATTAAGACAGTGAGCCCCATCGGTATGCCCAATAGCTGGGTCATCTCTTTTTGAGCGTCGGTCCTGTGTGCAAATGATAATTGGAACCTAAACATCTGCTTTAGCCTGAAGTATTTTAATTATTCCAAGTCAAAAAACTTTGGGCCTGAAATACCTGGAGAACTCGGGTCCAAATTCTTCCAACCCCATTTGCCTGTATCCTCCCCAGTGCTTAGTACAGTGCCTGGCACATAATAAGCATTTAAAAGATACAGCAATTATTACTGACTTTAGTTAAAATTAGTTAAAATTCATGGTTCAATCAGTGCCACCTTTGGCTTCCTTGTTTTAGTTTTCAAAAGACTGAAATCTCATTTTTTTAAGCAGAGTAACAAGTAACCTCTAAGAATGTTTTTCAAATACACATTTTTTAAAAATGACTAAGATATTGACAGTGATCAAGTTGAGAGCTTTTGCTCCCCATCTGACCTTCCTCTAGGCTGTGAAGAAATGGTTATTTTATTATTTAGTGTTGCTAGGGCTAACTCTGGAGTATATTCCATTTTGGAACGTTTCTAATCCAAATTCATGGTTTGCATCCATTTGAATCACGCAACTTAGAAATAAAAGAATATTCCATCATTTGCACCTCTGGCAAGTTAATGCAAACCGGTTGTATTCTGGCAGTAGTTCAGAAGGGGATTATTTATACATCAACACTTTGCAGCAGAATAACAATTTTCTCGAAGAAATAACTAGAACTGGGTGATAAGAGACTTGGAATAATAAGAAAATTGGATTTTTTCTCCATATTTAGAAATAATCACAAAATGACAAGTAAAATATGCAGTAGAAGGTAACCAATGGTTACTGGAAGGAAACAAAAGAAAGCTTTTTGGGAAAGGGTTACCCGCGTTGATAGTGAGTGCCACAGGGATCTGGTGAAAATTTTAGGCCTCCATTCTGCTGCAAAACAACCGAGGCTTCTGAGTAATATCTGTGACCAATGGCCACCACAGAAAAAAATGAACAAGCATCCAATATTCATTCATTCGTTCATTCAATCACATTTATTGAGTGTTCACTCTGTGCAAAACACAGTACTACTACTAATAATGATGGCATTTGTTAAGTGCTTACTATGTGAAAAGCACTGTTCCAAGCAATGGAGAGCATACAAGGTGAGCAGGTTGTCCCATGTGGGACTCACAATCTTAATCCCCATTTTACAGATGAGGTAATTGAGGCACAGAGAAGTTATGTGACTTGCTCAAAGTCACACAGGTGACAAGTGGCAGAGCCGGGATTTGAACCCATGACCTCTGACTCCAAAGCTCGTGCTCTTTCCACTGAGCCATGCTGCTTCTCTTGAGAGAGTACAGTATAACAACCAACGGACACAGTCCTGCCCACAGCGAGCTCACAGTCTAGAGGGGGAAACAAACATTAATATAAGTGGATAAATAGACAAATAAATTACAGACATATACAAACATATACATATGTGCTGGGGGATGGGAGGGAGGATGAATGAAGAAGCAAGTTAGAAATGGAACAGAAGGGAGTAGGAGAAGAGTGATAGACTTAGTCAGGGATGGCTTCTTGGAGGAGATGTACCTCCAATAAGATTTTGAAGCAGGGGAGATCAATTATCTGTCTAATATGAGGAGGGAGGGTGTTTCAGGCCAGAATTAGGATTAGAGGAATGAAGTGTGCATGCTGGATTGTAATAGGAGAGTAGCGAGGTCAGGTAGGAGGGAGCAAGGTGATTGACTGCTTGAAGGCCAATGGTGAGGAGTTTTTGTTGATGCAGAGGTGGATGGGCAACCACTGGAGTTGCTTGAGGAGTGGGGTAACGTGGCCTGAAAGTTTTTGAAGGAAAATGATTTGGGCAGCAGAAGAGGATGGACTGGATTGGGGATGCCCAATAGCTGGGTCATCTCTTTTTGAGCATCAGCCCTGTGTGCAAATGATAAATGGAACCTAAAACTATGCTTTAGCCTTAAGTATTTTAACTATTCCAAGTCAAAAAACTTTGGGCCTGAAGTACCTGGGGAACTCAGGTCCAAGTGCATTTGGGGGTGGGTGGGGCTGTACAGAATGAGTATCTGAATTGAAATCAATGCAGAGAGATGCATGGCTTGTCAAGTGAAAAGGCAGAGTCCCGTATGGCCACTGTACTTTTGAGATTGACTGTAGCCCAAATCTTAAGAGCAAGAAGAAGCCTCCCATGACTAAGCCCTTATTCCCCTACCCCCTCTCCCTCTGCATCATCTGTGCACTTGGATTTGCACCTTTTAAGCATTTGGTATTCAACCCACCCTCAACCCTTCAGGCCTTATGTGCATATCAATCAATCTTTCAATCAATGGAATTTGTAAAGCACTTACCAGCTGCAGAGCACTTTACTAAACCTCTGGCAGAGAACAATAGAGGAAGCAGCACGGTATAATAATAATAATAATAATAATAATAATTTTGGTATTTGTTAAGCGCTTACTATGTGCAAAGCACTGTTCTAAGCGCTGGGGAGGATACAAGGTTGTCCCCTGTGGGGCTCACAGCCTTAATCCCCATTTTACAGAGGAGATACCTGAGGCCCAGAGAAGTTAAGTGACTTGCCCAAAGTCACACAGCTGACAATTGGCAGAGTCAAGATTTGAACCCATGACCTCCGACTCCAAAGCCCGGACTCTTTCCACTGAGCCACGCTGCTTCTCTGTAGTGTAAAAGCACCAGCCTGGTCATGGGTTCTAATCCTGGCTCTACCACTTGTCAGCCGTGTGGCCTTGGACAAGTCTATGTACTTCTCTGGACCTCAGTTCCCTCATCTGTAAAATGGAGATTGAGGCTGTGAGCCCCACCTGGGACAGGGACTGTGTCGAACCCAATTCGCTCGTATCTATTTACACAGGTTAGTACAGTGCCTGGCACATATAAACGCTTAACAAATACCACACTTATTATTATAACTATTAACAATACCTGTCTGTTAGTCGTTTTAATGTCTGTCTCCCCCTCTAGACTGCAAGCTCCTTGTGGGCAGGGGATTTGTCTACCAACCCTGTTGTAGTGTACTCTCCCTAGTTCTTAGGACAATGCTTTGCACATTGTAAGTGTTCAGTAAACAGCACTGTTGGATTGATTGATTACACAGGTAGGAGGAACATCTTGGCATTTCAATTCCCACCACTCCCATCGTAATCTTCCTCTGTATATCATCTTCCACTAAAGTACCAGACTTAGTCCACTGGCGTGCTCAGTAAATATCAGGTGTCTGTGAAGAACTACTGAAATAATCAGATCCACTTAAAATAATCACTTTTGCTCAGTGATCATGTAGCATTTGCACTTTTTCAGGTAGAGGGAAATACCTAGGGTATACTCCGGCCCAGTTCTTTCACGCGGCTTGCTGATCCCTTTGAAATAGTTTATTGAGTAATGTCAGGAGTACCAGAAATTACTGAAGCTGTTACATACATGCAGGCAACACCGGCTATCTGTTCTTTAAAAACCCAGTTTCTAGTCTGGTACATATGTCTGCTTGCAATTTGTAGGTTAGTAGAATTAAGATGACACCGATAACAACCTCACTGGCTTTTTAGTGTCAACAAAGCAAATGAGCTTTTCACATTCCAGTGCTTAGGAAGGCATCTGAATTGCACATAGTTAAAACACTTTTTACATCTTTAGAGGAACAAGAAAATTAATTGATTCTCCTAGGCGGGAAATCCATAGCCTCTAACTGGTAGCAGAAGTCGTTTTCCCTGGTATAAGTAAATGGTGGACATTTGCCCTGCGTTCACGTTTAGAGTCTTTTGCAAAATTTTTTTTTTTTTTGGCGTTTCTACATCAGATTAGAACCAACAGAATTTAAGAATTTAAGAATCCAGATATGAGGATATGTGGATACTAGAGCACATTAAAGGAAAAAGAATTTCCAAAAATATCAGGGAAGGAGCATGGTCTAGTGGATAGAGTTGGGGCTGTGAGTCCAAAGAACCTAGGTTCTAATCCAGGCTGCCCCACATGTCTGCTGTGTGACCTTGGGTAAGTAACTTCAATTCTGTGCCTCAGTTCCCTCATCTGTAAAATGGGGATTAGGATGTGAGCCACAAGTGGGACACGAACTATGTCCAACCTGATTAGCTTGTATTTACCCCAGCACTTAGTACAGTGCCTGGCACACAGAAAGCACTTAACAACCACCGCCCCCCCCCCCACCCCACACACACACACAAACACACAAAAACAAAACAAAATAAAACAAAACAGTATTTCAAGGTGGGAAGCCAAGGGAAAGTTTTTATACCCAATAGAGCTATGCTACAAATAAAACATCCTCTCAGAGGCTGGTTATTCATGTGAAATGCCTTTTATACTGCTATATTCACAGTACAGTAGAGAAGTGAGAGTTTATCTATAAATGTTCTATCTATCTATAAATGTTCTATCAGATCAGGTTCAGTATGGCATCCTCAGGAAATTCTGCAGGCATTCATATCAGTAATATTTCACAATATTATATACCTACACCCCATTCTCTCCCTCTCCTCATTTTCTTCCTCCAGAATCAGCACCTCCTTTGGAATTTAACATCCAAAGGTATAAACAAAATACTCTCCTTTTCTCTAATTTGTTGTTTGAGCAGCATTAAAAAAGTGGTATTTGTTAAGCACTTACTATGTGTCAGGCACAATCCCTGTCCCACATAGGGCTCATAGTTTTAATTCCCATTTTACAGATGAGGTAAATAAGATACAGAGAAGATAAGTGATTTTGCCCAAGGTCACACATCAGACAAGTGGCTGAGCCGGATTAGAACCCAGGCCCCCTGACTCAATTCAATTCAATCGTATTTATTGAGCACTTACTGTGTGCAGAGCACTGTACTCAGCACTTGGAAAGTACAATTCAGCAACAAATAGAGACAATCCCTGCCCAGTCTAGAAAGGGAAGACAAACTGAAATCATCATTATCATTACTGAAATAATGGAAACAGAGAAGCACCATGGCTCAGTGGAAAGAGCCCAGGCTTTGGAGTCAGAGGTCGTGGGTTCAAATCCCTACTCCGCAACTTGTCAGCTGTGTGACTTTGGACAAGTCGCTTAACTTCTCCGAGCCTCGGTTACCTCATCTGTAAAAAGGGGATGAAGACTTTGAGCCCCATGTGGGACAACCTGATCACCTTGTAACCTTCCCAGTGCTTAGAACAGTGATGTGCTCATAGTAAGCACCTAAGAAATGTCATAATTACTATTATTATTATCAAACACTCCTGGACTTCCACTGCTTACCCTCGAGACTGCTGGGTTCTCCAATCCCAAGCCCCTCTAGGAACATTATTCTCCTAGAGAATCAGAATTGGTTGATTCTGGGTTCTTATGTCAGACAACTTCAGAGCTTACTGCGGTTTCCACCCTCATATTTGACAATCACTTACGGTGCTGTTTTAATATAGCATGTATCATATCCCACTCTGACTACTGCATCAGCCTCCTCACTGACCTCCCCATATCTTCCTTCTCCAGTCCTCCTCCGTTGCCTGGATAACTTTTTTTTTCAAAAAGTGTTCCATCCATAGCTCATCACCCCTCAAAAATCTCCAGTGGTTGCCCGTCTATCTCCATATCAAACAAGCTTTTTACCATTGGCACTATTGCACTCAATCAGCTCTCTCCCTCCTCCCTTATCCCACTGTTCTCCTGTATACTCCCTTTCTCTACCACCAACCTGTTTTCTGTAGCTCCATCTCATCCATCTTGCAGCTAACCTTTTGCCCACCTTTCTCTCTGACCTGGAAATCTCTCCCCCTTCGTATCTGATGGACCACACTCTCCCTATCCTCAAAATCCTCCTCGAATCAGATTTCCAAGAGGCCTTTGCTGACTAAGCCTCATTTCCCAGCACGGCCTAGTGGATAGAGGAGCACGTCCTGGGAGTCAGAGGGTCATGGGTTCTCATCCCAGCTCTGCCGCTGTTCCGCTCTATGGCTTGGAGAAGGCACTTCTCTGGGCCTCAGTGACCTCATCTGTAAAATGGGGAGGAAGACTGTGAGCCCCATGGAGGACAGGGACTATGTCCACCTTGATTTGCCTATATCCACCCCAGTGCTTAGTACAGTATTGGCACATAGTAAGTGCTTAACAAATACCACAAATATTATTTCCCCTGTATACTCCTGCACTTTTCTTTTAATGGTATTTGTACCATATTTCTGTTAATGGAATTTGTTCATGTGCCAGGAACTATACTGAGCACTGGGATAGATGCAAGATGATCGGTTGGACAGAGGGCTCAGTCTTAATCTCCACTTTACAGAAGAGGATTCTGAGGCCCAGAGAGGTTCAGTGATTTATCCAAGGTCACATGTCGGACAATCAATCAATCAATCAATCAATCGTGTTTATTGAGCGCTTACCGTGTGCAGAGCACTGTACTAAGCACTTGGGAAGTACCAGTTGGCAACATATAGAGAGTTCCTACCCAACAGTGGGCTCACAGTCTAGAAGGGGGAGACAGAGGACAAAACCAAACATATTAACAAAATAAAATAGAATAGATATGTACAAGTAAAATAACTAAATAAATAAATAGAGGAATAAATATGTACAAACATATATACATATATACAGGTGCTGTGGGGAAGGGAAGGAGGTAAGGCGGGGGGGAAGGAGGGGGGATGAGGGGAAGAGGAAGGAGGGGGCTCAGTCTGGGAAGGCCTCCTGGAGGAGGTGAGCTCTCAGTAGGGCCTTGAAGGGAGGAAGAGAGCTGGCTCGGAGGATGTTGGGAGGGAGGGCATTCCAGGCCAGGGGGATGATGTGGGGCGGGGGTCGACGGCGGGACAGGCGAGAACGAGGCACGGTGAGGAGATTAGCGGCAGAGGAGCGGAGGGTGCGGCCTGGGCTGTAGAAGGAGAGAAGGGAGGTGAGGTAGGAGGGGGTGAGGTGATGGAGAGCCTTGAAGCCCAGGGTGAGGAATTTCTGCCTGATGCGCAGATTTGATTGGTAGCCACTGGAGACTTTTGAGGAGGGGAATAATGTGCCCAGAGCGTTTCTGGACAAAGACAAGTGGTGGAGCTCGGATGAGAACCCAGGCCCATGCATTTTCCACTAGGCCACGCTACACTTGGAGCCCTTTTGGCACTTAAGGTTTACCAGGTGGGCACTTTTGTACATATCCATTCCCCCTTTCTGTACTGCATTGTACTGTCCCAAGCACCTAGTACAGTTCTCTGTCCCCAGTAAATGCCACTGAAGGATATTACTTTTCAAATCACCTTCCGAAATGACTTCATTTTGGTCTCTCCATCCCTATGAGGTACAGAGATGTGAATAGGTCTCCCTATTTAATGCATGAGGAACCTAAGACTCTGAGAGGTTAAGTGATTTTCCCAAGAAATGAAACAGCTCAGTGAATAAAAGCTTAAGAATAATAATCATAATAATAATGGAATTTAAGTGTTTACTGTGTTTACTGTGTGCCTGGCACTGTACTAAGCGCAGGGTTAGGTACAAGCAAAAAGGGTTGGGCACAGTCCCTGTCCCACATGGGGCTCACAGTTTCAATCCCCATTTTACAGATGAGGTAACAGAGGCACAGAGTAGTGAGGTGACTTGCCCAGGGTCACACAGGTGGAAGAGCCGGTGTCCTTTCGAAGATATTTAACTGTGAGCACACACCTGCTTCCAGCAGGAACTAAGGGAGAGGGCAAAGGAGTAATCGGAATTATAAGGGTCTGTTTCTGTGTTGTTGGTTTGTTTCTGTTTTTGTTTGTTTTTTGGGTTTTTTTGCTTGTGTCCTCCCCAGTGCTTAGTACAGTGCCTGGCACATAGTTCTTAAGAAATACCCATGCCCCAAAAAAGAGTCCCCAGTAACCTCAGAAGGGAAAATCAGGATTCAGGCTCATAGTCTATGATAACAGTCAACTTGTAAAGGCAGCATGACAGTCAGAAAACTAGAACAATTCCAGAATGAGCTCTGGGAGTCTCAGAAAGTGTGATGACTTTATGGATTGAAGCCATATTGAGGCTTAGATAACTGTAGTCATGTCCAAAATCCTCTTTGGCTGGGGAATTTTGACCTATTCTTCAAAGCAGTTTCACTAGTATCACCCACCTAAGTACTTAAAAATAATGACACCCGTGTTAAAGGCTTACTATTTGCCAGGCATTGTTCTAAGCACTGGAGTAGACAGAAGATAATCGGGTTGGATACAATCCTGGTCCCACATAGGGTTCAGTCAATCAATCAATCGTATTTATTGAGCGCTTACTGTGTGCAGAGCACAGTACCAAGTGCTTGGGAAGTACAAGTTGGCAACATATAGATACGGTCCCTACCCAACAGTGGGCTCACAGTCTAGAAGGGGGAGACAGAGAACCAAACCAAACATATTAACAAAATAAAATAAATAGAATAGATATGTACAAGTAAAATAAATAAATAGAGTAATAAATACGTACAAACATATGTACATATATACAGGTGCTGTGGGAAAGAGAAGGAGGTAAGGCAGGGGGGATGGGGAAAGAGAGGAAAGATGAGGAAAGAGAAAGGGGCTCAGTCCGGGAAGGCCTCCTGGAGGAGGTGAGCTCTCAGTAGGGCCTTGAAGGGAGGAAGAGAGCTAGCTTGGCAGATGTGGGGACGGAGGGCATTCCAGGCCAGGGGGATGACGTGGGCTGGGGGTCGACGGTGGGACAGGCGAGAACGAGGCACGGTGAGGAGATTAGCTGCAGAGGAACGGAGGGTGCAGGCTGGGCTGTAGAAGGAGAGAAGGGAGGTGAGGTAGGAGGGGGCGAGGTGATGGAGAGCCTTGAAGCTGAGGGTGAGGAGCTTTTGCCTGATGTGTAGGTTGATTGGTAGCCACTGGAGATTTTTGAGGAGGGGAGTAACATGCCCAGAGCGTTTCTGGATAAAGACAATCCAGGCAGCGGCGTGAAGTATGGATTGAAGTGGAGAGAGACAAGAGAATGGGAGGTCAGAGAGGAGGCTGATACAGTAGTCCAGACGGGATAGGATGAGAGCTTGAACAAGCAGGGTAGCAGTTTGGATGGAGAGGAAAGGGCGGATCTTGGCAATGTTGCAGAGCTGAGACCGGCAGGTTTTGGTGACGGCTTGGATATGAGGGATGAGCGAGAGAGCAGAGTTGAGGATGACACCAAGGTTGCGGGCTTGTGAGACGGGGAAGGATGGTAGTGCCGTCAACAGTGATAGAAAAGTCAGGGAGAGGGCAGGGTTTGGGAGGGAAGACAAGGAGTTCAGTCTTGGACATGTTGAGTTTTAGTTGGCGGGCAGACATCCAGATGGAGATGTCCTGAAGGCAGGAGAAGACGCGAGCCTGGAGGGAGGAGGAGAGAGCAGGGGCAGAGGGTTCACAATCTTAATCCCCATTTGACAGATGAGAGAACTGAGGCACAGGCAAATGAAGTGACTTGCCCACGGTCAAACAGCAGACAAGTGGTGGAGGAGGGATTAGAACCCATGTCCTCTGACTCCCAAGCCTATGCTCTTTCCACTAAGCCAAGCTGCTTTTCATGTCCCCCTGCTTCTCAAAAAAACTCCTTACTATTGCATCAAAGCACTCCGCCACTTTACCCCCTCCTACCTCACCTGGCTTATTTCCTTCTATAACCCAGCCCGCACACTTTGTTCCTCCAGTGCTAATCTTCTCACTGTGCCACCATCTCTCCTGTCTCGATGCCGACCCCTAGCTCACGTCCTACCTCTAGCCTGGAATGGCCAACCTCCTCAGATCTGACAGACGAATATCCCTCTCCCTCCCCTCACTACAAAGCTTTATTGAAGGCACATCTCCTCCAAGAGGCCTTCCCGGACTAAGGCCTACTTTTCCTCATCTCCCACTCCCTTCTGCATCGCTCCCGTCCATCCCCCTGGCACTTAAGTACATAACTGTAATTGTCCTTATTTGAATTGATGTCTGTATCCATCCTCTAGACCGTAAGCTCATTTTTGGCAGGGAATGTGACTGTTTATTGTTACATTGTACTCTCCCAAGCATTTAGTCTAGTGCTCTGCTCACGGGAAGCACTTGATAAATACAACTGAAAGAATGAATGCCCTGGATTCTAAGCCCAGCTCCCCTACTTTTCTCCTGTGTGACATTAGGCAAGTTACTTAACTCCTCTGAGCCTCAGTTACCTCACCTGCAAAATGGAGAGTTATACTGACTAGCTTGTGTCTACCCCAGCGCTGAGTACAGTGCCTGGTATATAGTAAGCACATAACAAATATCATTCAAAAAATAAAAAGGGGGTTTTGCTTCGGAGTGTAAGATCTTCACTTTTCTCTTGCTGCCCCTCTTCCCACATAGTATCTCAGTCTTTGGTACAGCTCTGGTCATTACCAACTTTTCAAGGATCTCCTTCACAAGGGAATTTTTTTTTTTGAAATTAGTGGCTTTAGTTTAGCTTTCATTCTTACCATTTTTAAACTATAAAAACCTAAACATGATTTTTGTACCAAGTTTAAAAACAAAACCCGACAACTATCCCCCAAATAATATTTAACCCCAGAAGTCCTAACTTCAATCTTAGATAAGAATAATAAGCAATAAAAGTAATGAGGTTCAATGAATGCTGAAGAAGGATGGCCCCCAAACCTAGGGAAATTGATCACTTCTCAGAGTAACAGCGAGCATAGTAACAACTATAGTAACGGGGTATAGGCAGTCTAAATAAGTGGGTTGCTAGGGGAATTTCACACTTTTTTCCACTTCCCTCTATATAAACAAATCTACAATGGGTTGGAATGGCATTGAGACTCAGGCATTCCCTTTCTGTGTCTATTTTTCCAGATTTTTTCAGTGCTTCCTTTGAGTGCTTTTACTCTCCATTGCACTACAGAACTTGAAAACGACTTGAATGCTAAATGTCTGACATTTATTCTCGTTAACCCTGTTGTAAACCCTGAAAGGCAAGTGAGACTTGCTTCAAATGGTAGACTATTTTCTGTATCTTTTCATGGGGATTTCCTGGAGGCAAGGACTGATTTGCTAGAGGATGTAATTTAAACCATTCCATTACAGGGTCAGACAATGGTTCTATGAGGAAAGAGTGTGGGCTTGGGAGTCAGAGGTCAAGGGTTCTAATCCCAGCTCCCCCACTTGTCAGCTCTGTGACTTTGGGCATGTCACTTCACTTTTCTGTGCCTCAGTTACCCCATCTGTAAAATGGGGATTAAGACTGTGAGCCCCATGTGGGACAACCTACCTTGTATCTATCTACCCTAGCGCTTAGAACAGTACTCGACATTTATTCGTTCACTCAGTCGTATTTATTGAGCTCTTAATGTGTGCAGAGCACTGAAGCACTTGGAAAGTACAATTTGGCAACAGAACATAGTAAGTGCTTAACAAATACCATTGTTATCCTTATTATTACACTTGGAGGAAGAGTGCATATCACCCTCCTGTACACCCTTCCTAATGGCAAGGGATGTACCAATTTGGCTTAGTTGTGGTGGTTATTAAATACTTGCTACACACTACACCATCTGCTAAGGTAGATACAAAATAAGGTCATACATGATCCCTACCCCACAAAGCGCTCAGAGATGGGGGAAACTGACGCAGAAGTTGAGCGACTAGCTCAAGACCACACAGCAGATGACTTGGTAGAGCTGGGATTCATGGCTGTGGGTCTCCTGGTCCCATGGTTATCCACCAGGCCAGGGCTACTTACCACTTGACATCCCTAACATCCTCCTTAGTAACTCCTTGTGACAGCCTTATCCAGACCCTTTTTAATTAATACTTTCAGCCTGTGCAACTCTGGGTCATTGGGGATTGTGTATAAGTGCCTCACCTTGTCTGATTCTTTGCTCAGTTTAGGTATATTAAACATTCCTCTGGAGAGAATGCTAATGCAAGACATTGGCCCAGATAGGTGAATTAACTCTTCCAGCAAGTGAGATTACTCAACTAAGCTAAGCATGGCCACTCTGCTGGAGGATTACTTCAGTCAGTCATTCATTCGTTCGTATTTATTGAGCACTTACTGTGTGCAGAGCACTGTACTAAGCACTTGGAAAGTACAATTTGGCAACAGAGACAATCCCCACCCGGTGAGCTCACAGTCTAGACGGGGGAGGCAGGCAACAAAACAAAGCAAAACAAGTGGACAGGCATCAATAGCATCAATATATAGCATCAATATAAACAATTAGAATTATAGATATATACACATCACTAATGAAAAAATAGAATAATATGTACATATATACACAAGAGCTGTGGGATGGGAGAGTAGAGCAGAGGGAGGGAGTAGGGGTGATGGGGAGGGGAGGAGGAGCAGAGGAAAAGGAGGGGCTCAGTCTGGTAAGGTCTCCTGGAGAAGGTGAGGCTTCAGGAGAACTTTGAAGGGGGAATGTGTGCTATTTTGGTGGATGTGAGGAGGGAGGGCATTCCGGGACAGAGGTAGTATGTGGGCCAGGGGTCGACGGCGGGACAGGTGGGAACGAGACACAGTGAGGAGGGTAGCGGCAGAGGAGTGGAGTGGTTGGGCTGGGCCGTAGAAGGAGAGAAGGGAGGTGAGGTTAGAGGGAGCAAGGCGATGGTGAGCTTTGAAGCCATTAGTGAGGAATTTTAGCTGGATTCAAAGGTTGCTAGGCCACCCCAGGAGATTTTCAAGGAACGGGGTGACATGCCCAGAGCATTTCTGTAGAAAGATAATCTGGGCAGCAGAGTAAGAATAGACTGAAGCAGCGAGAGACAGGAGGTTGGGAGATCAGAAAGAATGCTGATGCAGTCATCCAATAGGTTTATGATGAGCGACTGTACCAGCAAGGTAGTGGTTTGGATGGAGAGGAAAGGGTGGATCTTGGCGATCATTACGAAGATCCATCACAGGTTTTGGTGATGGATTGGATACAAGAGAAGCAGCATGGCTCCACGGACAGAGCGCGGGCTTGGGAGTCAGAGGTCCTGGGTCCTAATCCCGGCTCTGCCACTTGTCAGCCGTGTGACCTTGGGCAAGCAACTTAACTTCTCTGTGCCTCCGTCACCTCATCTGTAAAATGGGGATTAAGACTGTGAGCCCCACGTGGGAAAACCTGATCACTTTGTTTCCCACCCAGCACTTAGGACAGGGCTTCACACATAGTAAGCGCTTAACAAATACCATTATTATTATTTTCATTATTATTATTACAAGGAGTGAATGAGAGAGCGGAATCAAGGATGACACCAAGGTTTTTCACTTGTGAGATAGGAAGGACAGTCATGCCATCCACGGTGCTCAGAAAGTCAGGGAGAGGACAGGGTTTTTTGGGGGGAAGATCAGGATCTGGGTCTTGGACATGTTGAGTTTAAGATGGCGGGCAGACCTCGAGGTGGAGGTGTCCCGAAGGCAGGAGCATACGTGAGCCTGGAGGGAGGGCGAGAGAACAGGAGTGGAGATGTAGATTTAGGTATCATCCTTTTCACCTGTTCTTCTGAGAGGTATTAGGCCTCTGGAAGGGAAAAAAGACAATCAACCTTCCAATTGATCCTTTCAATTTAAAGTCAGAAACCTGTTTGTGTTTTATCTCCAATATGTGCCATAAGAACAAGAGACAAGAATTTAGTTTTATTGGCTGCTGAGGGGTCCAGGATGAGCCCATATAAAAAGCCACTGTACAAGCTTTTTTCCCCAGTATGAACTGTTCTCTGCTCTATGGGGTTTGAGTAACTTCTGAAATTTGAACTGTCCTACACTTATGCTCTGCAAAGACCAGGCCAACCTTTAGGCAGTTGATGAAGACTCCTAATATGAATTAGTAACCTTTACAACGGAAGAACAGAATTGCAAAGAAAAAGAAAGGGGCAGCTGGAAGAGTGCAACTTGGGTCGGAAAAATAATGGTATAATCATCGAGAAGCATTGTGACCTACTGGAAAGAGTGTGGTCCCTGAGGTCAGACAAGCAGCGTGGCTCAGTGGATAGAGCACGGGCTTAGGAGTCGGAGGTCATGGGTCCAAATCCCAGCTCCACCAATTGTGAGCTCTGTGACTTCAGACAAGTCACTTCACTTCTCTGTGCCTCAGTAACCTCATATGTAGAATGGGGATTAAGACTGTGAGGCCTCCCATGGGACCACCTGATCACCTTGTAACCTCCCCAGCACTTAGAACAGTGCTTTGCACATAGTAAGCACTTAATAAATGTCATTATTATTATTATTATTATTACTAAATGGGATGAAAGGCCACTCCTACATAAAGCTGCTCATACAAGCAGGGAAATGGCAAAAAAAGCTCTGCTCTGCTTCCTCTTCAGCTGAGTGGTCACTACACAGAACTGGCAGCACTTGTATTAGCAAACTTGTCTTTTCCTCAGGAAAATAGTTGTTTTCCCTTAAATGTGAGTTGGAGAGTGATGGGGAAATCATATAGCTGCAATGTGACAACTGGCCAGTGTTAAGGGTTGAGAGAAATTCAGCTGCTTGGAAGAACATAAGAAATACAATTATTGGGTCAGACTAATCTGTCACCAAATCCTGTAGGTTCTACTTTCACATCAGAGCTAAAGTCCATCCTGACCGATATTGTGCTGATCGAAGCACTTTTCATATCTCACTTCAACTACTGCAACTACTACATGATTAGCGTGTATCTACTCCAGTGCTTAGTACAGTGCCTGACCTTTAGTAATACTGGGTCTGCCAGTCGTCTGCTGTGTGACCTTGGGTAAAGTCGCTTAACTTCTCTGTGCCTCAGTTACCTCATCTGCAAAATGGTAATTGAAACTGTGAACTCCACAAAGTACAGGGACTGTATCCTACCCGATTTGTTTGTATCCACTCCAGTGCGTAGTAAAGTGCCTGGCACATAGTAAGCACTTAACAAATACCAGAATTATTATAATTATTATTATTATTATTAAGTGCCTAACAAGCACCGTTAAAAAGAGCCACAAACACCTCTGACTCTTAGGCCCCTGCTCTTTCTGCCAGGCCACGCTACCCCTATAGAACTACTTAAACTGCTTGACTTTTTAAAATTTTTTATTTTTTGTCTTCTGGAAAATGAATTTGGCTAGGTGGGGGTGAGGCGTGCTAATAGATGTCACTTTGTAGCCCTATGAACTAAAATAATAGAAACACTCCTAGAATAAGACTGTTTACCCTCGAGACTGCTGGGTTCTCCAATCCCAAGCCCCTCTTGGAATTGGCTGATTGGTTGTTGGTTGATTCTAGGTTCTTATGTCAGACATTTTCAGAGCTTACTGCGGTTTCCACCCTCATGTTTGACAGTCACTTACATTGCTGTTTTAATACAGCATGTATCACTTTCTATATGGCCTTGGACAAGTCACATTTCTGGGCCCCAGTGACCTCATCTGTAAAATGGGGATGAACACTGTGAGCCCTACGGAGGACAGGGACTGTGTCCAAAACTGATTTGCTTATATCCACCCCAGTGCTTAGTACAGTGTTGGCACATAGTAAGTGCTTAAAAAATACCACAATTATTATTTCCCCTGTATTCTCCTGCACTTTTCTTTTAATGGTATTTGTACCATATTTATTTTAAAGGAATTCGTTCTTGTGTTAGGCACTGTACCGAGCACCGGGATAAATGCAAGGTGATCGGAAGGACAGAGGGCTCGGTCTGAATCTCCACTTTACGGAGAGGTGACCGAGGCACAGAGAAGTTCAGTGATTTTTCCAAGGTCACACATCAGACAAGTGGCAGAGCTAGGATGAGAACCTGGGCCCACGCTTTTTCCACTAGGCCATGCTACACCTGGAGCCCCTGTGGCACTTAAGGTTTACCGTGCAGGCACTTTCTTATATATCCATTTCCCCACTCTGTACTGTATTGTACTCCCCCAAGTACCTAGTACAGTTCTCCATCCTCAGTAAATGCCATTGATTGATATCACTTTTCAAATCATTTTCTGAGAACCTCATTTTCGTCTCTCCGTCCCTATGAGATACAGAGATGTGAGTAGCTATCCCTATTTTATGCAAGAAGAAACTAAGACCTAGAGAGGTTAAGTGATTTAACCAAGGAATAATAATAATGATAATGATGGCATTTATTAAGCGCTTACTATGTGCAAAGCACTGTTCTAAGCACTGGGGAGGTTACAAGGTGATCAAGTTGTCCCACGGGGGGCTCACAGTCTTAATCCCCATGTTACAGATGAGGCAACTGAGACACAGAGAAGTGAAGTGACTTGCCCAAAGTCACACAGGTGACAATTGGTAGAGCTGGGATTTGAACCCCTGACCTCTGACTCCAAAGCCCTTGCTCTTTTCCACTGAGCCATGCTGCTTCTCAATGTCAAGGTTGTGTGCTCCAGAAATGGTGGGACTGTCACAACGTGTACTTCCCAAGCGCGCTTAGTACAGTGCTCTGCACACAGTAAGTGCTCAATAAAGACGATTGAATGAATGAATGTGGAGTGACAACTGGGATGTTTGAGGTGGTCACAGCAGTAGCATGGGTTGAATGTGAGGGCATTGTCATGGTGACAATAGTACTTGTGGGAGCTTGTGTGTTGGACACTGATCCTGCAGTGGTTGCAACTGGTCAGTAAATGCAACGGGTCAGTGAATAAGTGCTTAATGATAATAATGATGATGATAGTGATAATAATAATAATAATAACAACACTAATAATGGTATTTAAGTGTTTACTGTGTGCCAGGCACTGTACTCAGCACAGGGGTAGGTACAAGCAAATTGAGCTGGACACAGTCTCTGTCCCACATGGGCCTCACAGTTTCAATCCCCATTTTACAGATGAGGTAACTGAGACACAGAGAAGTGAAGTGACTTGCCCAGGGTCACACAGCAGACGAGTGGCAGAGCCGGTATCCTCTCAAAGACATGTAAATGTGAGCACACACCTGCTTCCAACAGGAAATAGGGAGAGGGCCAAGGAGAAATCTGAATTCTAAGGATCTGTTTCTGTGTTGTTGGTTTGGGGTTTTTTTTGTTTGTTTGGGGGTTTTTTTTGCTTTTGTCCACCCCAGTGCTTAGTACAGTGTTAGGCACATAATGCTCAACAAATGTCCTGCCCCCAAAAAAGAGTCCCCAATAGCCTCAGAAGGGAAAATCAGGATCCAGGCTCATAGTCTATGATAACAATAGACTTCTGAAGGCAGCATGACAGTCAGAAAACTAGAATCAGTGCAGAATGGGCTCTGGGAGTCTCAGAAAGTGTGGTGACTCTATGGATTGAAGCCATATAGAAGCTTAGATAACTGTACTAATGTCCAAAATCCTCTCTGGCTGTGGAGATCTGACCTATTCTTCATAGCAATTTCACTAGTATCACCCACCTAAGTGCTTAATAATAATGATACCCTTGTTAAGGGCTTACTGTGTGGCCGGCACTGTTCTAAGCGCTGGAGTAGATACAAGACAATCGGGTTGGATACACTCCTCGTCCCACATAGGGTTCACAATCTTAATCCCCATTTGACAGATGAGAGAACTGAGGCACAGAGAAGTGAAGTGACTTTCCCATGGTCAAAGAGCAGAGAAATAGAGGAGCCGGGATTAGAAACCATGACCTTCTGACTCCCATGCCCATGCTCCATCCAGTAGGCCATGCTGCTTCTTAAGTAGTGCTTAATATTACTACTACAGCTGGACCTTTCCCAGTTCAAATAAAGAGCTTACTCTGTGCTAAGCACTCTGCTAAGTGCTGGGAATGATTATACAGGTGAGCAGCATGGTCTTGTGGATAGAGCCTGGGCCTGGAGTCAGAAGGACCTGGGTTCTTATCCCCCCTCTGCCGCTCGTCTGCTGCATGACCACGGGCAAGTCACTTCACTTCACTTCTCTGGCTCTCACCGACAAGTAATATGGGGATTAAGACTGTGAGCCCCATGTGGGACTTGGACTGTGTCCACCCTGATGAGCATGTATCTACCTCAACACTTAGGATAGTGACCGGCACATAGTAAGCGCTTAACAACAACAAAAAAAATCAGGTCCCTGGCCAGAGGGTGGCAATAGACACAACGAAAAAATGAAAATACAGAATGTAAATAAGGTGGGGGACAGAGAAGAAGACAAAGTAGAGAAGCCTAGAGAAGCAGCGTGGCCTAGTGGCAAGAGGAACAGCTTGGGAGTCAGAGGACGTGGGTTCTAATCCCAGCTCCTCCACTTGTCTGCCGTGAGACCTTGGACAAGTCGCTTAACTTTTCTGTGCCTCAGTTACCTCATCGGTCAAACGGAAATTAAGATTGTGAGCCCCAGGTGGGACAGGGACTGTGTTCAACCTGATTGCTCTGAATGTACCTCAGTTCTTAGAATAGTGTTTGGCATCTAGTAAAGTGCCCCACAAATACCGTAATTATTATTAGTATCATTACAAAGTAGAAGAAAATAAATGGTCCTCTGACTCCCAAGCATGTGCTCTTTCCACTAAGCCACAGTGCTCCTCAATTTGAGCTCTTACCATGTGCCAGACATTGTACTTAGCGGTGGGGTAGAAACAACATAATCAGGTCGAACACAGTCTGTGCACCCCATGGGGGCTCACAGCTTTAATCCCCATTTTATAGATGAGGAAACTGAAACTCAGAGAAGTGAAGTGACTTGCCCATGGTCACACAGCAAACAGGTGTTTCATGTGGAATTAGATTCCAGCTCCTCAGACTCCCTGGCTGGTGCCCTTTCCACTAGACCACACTACTTAATAATAATAATAGTGGCATTTTTAAGCACTTACTCTGTGCAAAGCACTGTTCTAAGCGCTGGGGAGGTTACAAGTTGATCAGGTTGCCCCACAGGGGGCTCATCATCTTAATCCCCATTTTACAGATGAGATCACTGAGGCACAGAGAAGTGAAGTGACTTGCCCATAGTCACACAGCTGACAATGGGCAGAGGTGGGATTTGAACCCATGACATCAGACCCCAAAGCCCGTGTTCTTTCCTCTGAGCCATGCTGCTTCTCTACTTCTGAACAGCATTAAGAAATGTATACTATCAAGCAATATAAGTAGCAGAATAATTTGAGAAAATATCCCTTAAAACTGAATAGCAGTTTTATTGTAATTTTATCCTTTTCTTGTTAAAGATATTTTCTTGCCATTAGGTAAGAAGCAGCATGGCCTAGTGGCAAGAGCACGGGTTTAGGAGTCAGAGGACCTGTGTTCTAATCCCAGTTCCCCCACTTGTCTGCTGTGTGACCTTAGGAAAGTCCCTTAATTTCTCTGTGCCTCAGTTACCTCACCTGTAAAATGGGGATGAAGGCTGTGAGCCTCGTGCAGTTTACTGACAAAGTAGCTGAGCCATCGGGTGGATTATGAGGTTGAGATTCATGCTGTCGCTGCTTCCTGCCAGAATGGAGGGAAGCAGGCCTGGCAGTGATGGGGCGGTGGTGGGAGCATGGTGGCGTGGTGCTCAACTAGCTGGCGGCTTGGGCAGCTGAGGCGTGGGCTGTTCACGCTCCTGTCCCTCCCATGGCTATGGCGGCTATCTCTTCTCCCGTCGGTTTAATCTCTTCCTGACTGGAATATTCTAGAGTAAACTCGTTGTGGACAGGGAATCTATCTACCAACTCTGTTAGACGGTACTCTTCCATGCACTTAGTACAGTGCTCTGCACACAGTATGCGCTCAATAAATCGGATTGACTGGAGAGATTTAGAGAAGTGAAAGCTCCTCTACTTCCGATCATCGCTGTGGCCATTTGGCTCTATGCTCCAGTCTTGACTGGCCACTCTGTGTGTCAGTCAATCCATTGTCTTCATTGAGCGCTTGCTGTGTGCAGAATCCTATACTAAGAGTTTGGGGGAGTACAATATAACAGAGTTGGTAGACACGTTCCTTGTCCAAAACGACGTTACAGTGTAGTGTCCTGCCTCTCCTTCCCCTCCGCATCTCCCTCAATCAATGGCTTGACCCTAAACAATAATAATATTAACAATAATAATGACCATTTTTAAGCACTTACTATGTGTGAAGCACTGTTCTAGGTGCCTGGGGGGAGACAACGTGATCAGGTTGTCCCGCGTGAGGCTCACAGTCTTAATCCCCATTTTACAGATGAGGTAACTGAAGCTCAGAGAAGTGAAGTGACTTGGCCAAAGCCACACAGCTGACAAGTGGCGGAGCCGGAATTAGAACCCATAACCTCAGGTTCCCGAGCCTGTGCTCCTTCTACTGAGCCACGCTGCTGCCCACCAGTACTCTGCCCAAAGAGGTGCCAGGATACTTCTCAGGCACTTGGGCTCCTGCCCAAGTGTTGGGGTTCTTCCTAGGGGTCTGGCACAAATTAAGCCCTGGTGCCACCTACCTAATGTAGATGGCTGATGGCAAGAGAGGATTCTAAATAATGTAGACCTAGAACTGTCAGTCTCTTAGCATCAAAGCAGAAAGAACAGAGAGGTTTCGTGGTATTGTAGAATTTTTCACTTTGCGACAATGCGTGCGTTTGGTCTGGGTTCTTTTTTACCCCCACATTGCAACACAACTGCCGTTCACGCCATTCATTGCATTCCATAACTCCAGATCTACCCCACTGCTCCCGTCACCCTCACCGCCTCCACCTCTCCCATACTACACTGTCCTTACAGCCTCTGATGCCCAGGACTGCCCAAATTCCAGCTCTGGGATGCCACCCAGATCTGTTTGCACTTCCCCATGGGTCAGAAGGCTGAGTGGTAGGGACGAGGTGGAGCCTGTGGCATTAGGACCAAAAGGAAGAGAATGCCATGTGGGGTAGATCTTAAGTTTTAAATAGTTTAGCTCTCTTTTTTCCAATAGAAATAGGCAGCTCTCTTCTTTGATTCCTATACTGTGGGAAGCCAGTAGTGTTGTTCAGTTTGTTTATGTGGCACTTTTCTTTTTCTAAGTATTCTCATCAATTACCTCCCTTTACCCTACATCCCTGAGAGGCTAGTATTCTCCCCTTTCTACAGATGAAGAAACAGTGGCATGGAGAGGTTAAATGACTTGACCAAGGTCACTCAGCAGGCTAGGAACAGACTTAACAAAAGTGGGATTTGTAGAGCACTGTACTAAGGGCTGGGGTAGATAATCAGGCTAAAGTCCCTGTCCCATCATGGGGCTCATAGTCTAAGTAGGAGGGAGAGCAGGTACTGAATGCCTCTTGTACAGATGAGGAAAATGAGGCCCGAAGACATGAAGTGACTTACCCGAGGTTGCAATAGTGGAACCCAGGTCTTCTGACTCCCAACCCCATATGTTTTCCACAAGTGCTCGGTAAATAATATCGGTTGTGAAACTCTAAATGTAAGCTTGTTGTGGTCAGGGAATATGCCCGTTTATTGTTGTATCGTACTTTCTCAATAGGTCAGTATAGCGCGCTGCCCGCGGAAAGTGCTCAATAAATGTGAGTGAATGAAACCACCTTGATGAAGTGGGGTGCAGATAGAAAGACACCACGTTCTTAAACTTCCTTCTATCTCATTAGGGGTCTGGTCCCTTTTTTCTGACCGGGAGCCGGGGGAAGGATTAGGCCTCAGAACTCTTCCAATTACCCTCTGTTTTGGGTTAACAGAACATATCCTGTTCTTACATAATCTTCTCCTGAGTTTCTATTCTCTCCATAAAGTCTATCGTGAAGCTGTAGTCATTTACTGTAAGCTCATCGTTGGCAGGGGATGTATCTATAGACTCTGTTATATCGTGCTTTGCACATAGTAAGCACTTAATCAATGCCATCATTCTTATTCTTATTCTTATTCTTTCATTCATTCATTCATTCGATCATATGTATTGAGCGCCTACTGTGTGCAGAGCACTGTACAAGCTCGGGAAGTACAAGTCGGCAACATATGCCTACGTACTCTCCCGAGAGCTCAGTACAGCGCTCTGCACATAGTCAGCACTCAGGAAATATGCCTGATTGATTTAGGAACTGTACTGTTTGTTAATGGAGTTGCAGTAATATGTCATTCAACTAGTGGTAGTTGACAATACTGTCTGGTTACAGGCCAATCACACCTGCACAAACGAGTAGCTCCACAACCAAACCCAGCTTTTACTGTTTCATTAATGATGTGCCGCGGAACATAACTGTCCACGTAAACTACCGACTGTGATTGGTTAAATATTGAGATTGCTCGTGTCTACGCTATTGTAACAAGCTGATTCTGATTTTTTTCTTCTCACAAGGAACATTAGCTATATTCCCAGGCTATCTGGCCTCTCTGTCTGGCCAGCATCTCTCCTCTGCATCTTAAATTCATTTCTCTCACTCTCTGTTCTGGGGAGATAGAGAACACCAGCCGTAATGCTTGACACATATTAAGCGCTTAAGAAATACCAACATAATTATTAAGTTACCCTTCATTGTCTCAGATCCAGCATTTTTTTTCCCTGGAGAAAAATAAACTGCTAACACAGCCCCGGGTGCCTCTGAAAGGAAGAAGAGCCGGAACTTATGTTCTCTAAACGGTGAAGGAAGTGTTTTTCTGATTTATCCCATTTCATCCTCTTCTTGGCTCCCAGTTGATCCTTCGGTGGCACTTATTGAGTGTTTAACCAATTACTTTTCTTAATTTGCCTCTCTGGGAAAGGAATACTGTGAGCATTCGTGCATTATTTTAGCTAAGCATTTAAGTAGAAGAGGTGAAATGTTCGAGTTGATGTTGAGCTTTTAAACTATTCACCAGGTACACTTGGCACAGACATTTCCCTTCTGTCCCTGAGCTTTTATTCATTTGAGTTGTGTTCTTCCCTCTAGTGGGACAGAATAGCAGCAGCGACAGGATGAGCTACAGTCTTACATATTGCATCATTAATAATAATAATAATGATAGCATTTATTAAGCGGTTACTATGTGCAAAGCACTGCTGTAAGCGCTGGAGAGGTTACAAGGTGATCAGGTTGTACCACGGGGGGTTCACAGTCTTAATCCTCCTTTTACAGATGAGGTAACTGAGGCACAGAGAAGTTAAGTGACTTGCCCAAAGTCACACAGCTGCAATTGCTGGAGCCGGGATTGGACCCCATGACCTCTGACTCCCAAGCCCGTGCTCTTTCCACTGAGCCACGCTGCTTCTCGTTAGAGATCTGCCCTCTGAGATGGACTATTTGGATAAGCTGCTAGGGTCACGAAAGTGGCAATAGAATAACAGTGGCATTGTTCCTGTGTTTTGTTTTGTTTTTATGGTATTCAATAATAATGGTATTTGTTAAGTGCTTACTTTGTGCAAACCAGTGTTCTAAGTTCTGGGGCAGATACAAGGTCAACGGGTTGTCCCACGTGGGACTCACAGACTTAATCTCCATTTCACTGATGAGGCCACTGAGGCACAGAGGAGTTAAGTGACTCGCCTAAAGTCACAGAGCTGATACGTGGTAGAGCTGGGATTAGAACCCACAACCTCTGACTCCCAAGCACGTGCTCTTTCCACTAAACCACAGTGCTTCTCAACTTAAGCTCTTATCACGTGCCAGACATTGTACTTAGCGGTGGGGTAGAAACAAATTAATCAGGTCAAACACAGTCTGTGTCCCCCATGGGGGCTCACAACTTTAATCCCCATTTTATAGATGAGGTAACTGAAGCACAGAGAAGTGAAGTGACTTGTCCAAGGTCACACAGCAAACAAGTGTTTGAGCTGGAATTAGATTGCAGCTCCTCAGACTGTCAGGCTGGTGCTCTTTCCATTACACCACGTTACATAATAATAGTAATAATAATAATAACATTTATTAAGTGCTTATGATGTGCCAAGCAGCGTTCTAAGTGCTGGGGAGGTTACAAGGTGATCAGGTTGTCCCATGGGGAGCTCATAGTCTTAATCCCCATTTTACAGATGAGGTAACAGGCACAGAGAAGTTAAGTTACTTGCCCAAAGTCCTACAGCTGATAACTGGCAGAGACGGGACTTGAACCCACAACCTCTGACTCCAAAGCCCGTGTTCTTTCTTCTTCCATTAAGAAATGGATACTGTTAATCAATATAAGGCCAAGTAGTGGAACAGTTTGAGAAAATAGCCCTTAAAACTGAATAGCACTTTCATTTTAATTTTACCTTTTTCTTGTTAAATATATTTTCTTGCCATCAGGTGAGAAGCAGCATGGCCTAGTTGAAAGAGCACGGGCTTGGGAATCAGAGGACCTGTCTTCTAAACCCAGTTCCCCGACTTGTCTGCTGTGTGACCTTAGGAAAGTCCCTTAATTTCTCTTTACCTCAGTTTTCTCGTCTGTAGAACAGGGATTAAGACTATGGGCCCCACCTGGGCCACCTGCTTACCTTGTATCTACCCCAGTGCTTAGAATGGTGCTTGGCATATAGTAGGTGCTTAAGACATAGTCATAATAATAATAATTATTATTATTATAGTAAACCCTTCACAAGGACTGCGATGATCATTATTATTATTGTTGAATCTAAAAAATTATAGATATATACACAGCATTGATAAAATAGAGTAATAAATATGTACAAATATACACAAGCGCAGTTAGGAGGGGAATGGGGTAGAGCAGTGGGATGGAGCAGGGGCGATGGGGAGGGGAGGAAGAGGAGAGGTAAAGGGGGGTGCTCAGTCTGGGAAGGCCTCCTGGAGGAGATGAACTCTCAGTCGGGCTTTGAAGAGGGGAAGAGAGCCAGTTCGGCGGAAGTTAGCGGGAAGGGCATTCCAGGCCAGAGGTAGGATGTAGGACAGGCGATAAAGAGGCATAGCGAGAAGATTAGCGTCACCATCCCAAATTCACCCGGTGTACCTGTCAAATGTCTAGAGACTTCCTTCTGCCCAGCAAAATGCTGTGTCCAGTCAAGGGCTGTGCTGAGAACTGCTAAGTGGCTAGAACCCAGATTCTTCCGACACCCAGGCCCGTGCCAAGGTATCCACTATGCCAAACTGCTTCCCTGCTCGTGTGCTTACTAAGGACAGAGCAGTGGACTAAACATGTGGGAGAATTCAGTAGAAGAGAATTAGCAGACACGTTCCCTGCCCGTAACAAAGTTTCAGTATAGAGGGGGAACAGAATCTGAAGTTCTATTGAGCTGCTGACAAATTGAGCGTCCCACTTGATAGGCATTCAGATTGGAGAGGCTGTGGGCATCTGGGTAACACTGATCCCAGCAGAGTAAACCATTTCTTTTTGAAGATCTTTCTTGTGTGTCTGGGGGCCGAAGCAGTAGCGGCACTTAGGAGAGGTGTGGGCCAACCGTGGCTCAGTTGGAAGCAGTCTGGCTTAGTGGAAAGGGCCCGGGCTTGGGAGTTACAGGTTTTGATTTCTAAACCCAGCTGCGCCACTTGTCAGCTACGTGACTTTGGGCAAGATACTTATCGTCTCCGTGCCGCAGTTCCCGCATCTGTAAAATGGGGATGAAGACTGTGAGCCCCGCGTGGGACAACCTGCTTACCTTGTTTCTACCCCAGCACTTAGTACAGTGCTTGGCACATAGTGAGTTCTTAACAGGAACGATCATGATTATTCCAGGAGAGCAGTTTGGCCTAGTGGAGGGACCTGAGTCACCTGAGTTCTCATCCAGCTCCCGCCACTTGTCTGCTGTGTGACTGTGGGCAAGTCACTTCACTTCTTTATGCCTCAGTTCCCTCACCTGTAAAATGAGGATTAAGACTGTGTGCCTTAATAAGAATAATAATAATAATGGCATTTATTAAGTGCTTATTATGGGCAAAGCACTGTTCTAAGTGCTGGGGAGGTTACAAGGTGATCAGGTTGTCCCACGGGGGAGCTTACAGTTTAAACCCCATTTTACAGATGAGGTCACTGAGGCACAGAGAAGTTAAGTGACTTGCCCAAAGTCACACAGCTGACAATTGTTGGAGCCGGAATTTGAACTCATGACCTCTGACTTCAAAGCCTGTGCTCTTTCCCCTGAGCCACACTGCTTCTGTGTGGAAGCCTTCTGTGTGACAAGGTCTGTGTTCAACCCGATTATATTGTGTCTACCCCAGTGGTTAAAACAGTGCTTGGCCCAGAGTAAACACTTAGTAAAAACTAATTATTTTTCTTATTATTATTATATTCTTGTCTTCTCAAAGCCCCATACAGGACCAGGCTTGCCAGAACCACCTCTGTGACCGGGATCATGGTTCTGTTTTTCCCCTGTGGGCCCTTAAAAGTCTTATCCACTTGCACCCTTAAACCATTTCTTGTTAAACTTGCTTTGTCTGTCATTCCTTGAGGTTCTTTGCCCTGGATGAGCCATGATATTCATGAAGAGTAGAGCAAAAGATCAAGGAAAGTTTCAAACCTCATTGTTTGCATATATACAGGTGCTGGGGGGAAGGCCTTCATATCTTCCCAGATATGAGAGTGTATGTGTGTGTGTGTGTGTGTGTGTGTGTGTGTTTGTGTGTGTGTGCGTGGTCTGTACGTATAGCTGTCTTTTGATGATACTCAAGTGAAAACTATCGACAGTGAGATTTCAGCTGTGGGTGAGGAGTAGAATGCGTTCTCTTTCACACTGTGTAGAAATGTAACCACAGTAGGGTATCTCATCTGCCCTCTGTTCAAGGGGGCAGACAAGCAGCGTGTCTCAGTGAAAAGCGCACGGGCTTTGGAGTCAGAGGTCATGGGTTCAAATCCCGCTCCGCGAATTGTCAGCCATGTGACTTTGGGAAGTCACTTCATTTCTCTGTTCCTCAGTCACCTCATCTATAAAATGGGGATTAAGACTGTGAGGTCCCCCGTGGGACAAACTGATCACTTTGTAATCTCCCAGTGCTTAGAACAGTGCTTTGCAAATAGTAAGCGCTTAACAAATTCTATTATTATTATTATTATTAAATGGGTTGAAAGGCCATTCCTACATAAAGCTGCTCATACAAGCAGGGAAATGGCAAAAGAGCTCTGCTCTGTTTCCTCTTCAGCTGAGCCGTCACTACATAGGACTGGCACCACTTGTATTAGCAAACTTGTCTTTACCTCAGGAAAATACTTGTTTTTCTTTAAATGTGAGTTGGGGAGTGGTGGGGAAATCATATAGCTGCAATGTGACAACTGGCCAGTGTTAAAGGTTGTGAGAAAGTCAGCTGCTTGGAAAAACATAAGAAATACTATTATCGGGTCAGACTAATCTGTCACCAAATCCTGTAGGTTCTACCTTCACAACAGAGCTAAAGTCCATCCCGACTGCTACCGTGCTGACCCAAGCACTTTTCAAATCTCACCTCGACTACTGCATCGGTCTCCTCACTGACCTCCCTGCCCCCTGCCTCTCCCCTCTCCGGTCCCTCCTACCGCACCTCACTATTCTCCTTCTACAACCCAGCCTGCACACTTTGCTCTTCCAGCGCTGACCTTCTTGCTTTGTCTCGCTCTCATCTGTCTTGAAGCCGACCCCTGGCCCACATCCTGCCTGGAATGTCCTCTCTCCTCTGAACCAACAGAGCATTACTCTCCCCACCTTCCAAGTCTTATTGAGGGCACATTTCCTTCAAGAGGCCATAGGTTACCTCCCACCGCCACCTTTTCTTTTCTCTCATTCCCCTCTGCATCAGCCTGACTTGCCTCCTTTTTATCTTCACACCTCCTACCCTCATAGCGCTTACGTATATGTCCGTAATTTTTTTTTGCACTGATGTCTGTTTCCCCCCTCCTAGACTGTTAGCTTGTTGTGGGCAGCGCAGGTGTCTGTTTATTATTGTATTGCACTTTCCCAAGCTCTTAGCACAGTGCTCTAGACACAGTAAGTGCTCAGTATGTACGATTGAATGAATTTCGATCTCGTCGCCGACCCCTTTCTCACGTCCCTCCTCTGGTCTGGAACGGCCTCCCCTTCTTATGTGACGGAGCACCGCTTTCCCCACCTTCACAGCCTTATGAAAATAACATCTCCTCCAAGAAGCCTCTCCAACTAAGCCTTAATTTCTCCTACTCTCTCTCCCTTCTGCATCGTTTGTGTATTTGGATCTGTAACCTGTAAGCTCTTGATATTCCCCACCCTTCCAGCACTTGTGTGCCTATCCATAATTTATTTTAATATCTGTCTCTCCCTCTAGACTGTAAAGTCCTTCCTTGTGGGCAAAGAAAGTGTCTACCAGCTCTGTTATATCGTCCTCTCACAAGTGCTAGGTATAGTGTCCCTGCCAAAATACGCTCTCAAAAAATGATGGGATGGATTGATTCATATAACCCCTTAATCTGCCTCCAGTAGTGACGCTTTGAGGAACAGAGTGATGGTTTACCTCTCTGACATCAACCCCTCTGAGAAGTAGCATGGCCTAGTGGAAAGAGCACTGGTCTGGGAGTCTGAGGACCTGGGTTCTAATCCTGGGCTCTGCCACCTGTCGGCTGTGTGACCTTCGGCAACTCCACTTCTCTGTGCTTCAGTGATCTCATCAGAAAAGTGGGGATGCACTACCTGTTCTCCCTCCTTAGTACAGCGGTTAGTACAGTACTTGGCATTTCATAAACGCTTAACAAAAACCACAATTCTTGTTATGGATGTGTATTCTAACATTTTTAACTCTTTCTCCGTACAATACATTCCCGACTCTACCTCTAGCACCTACCTCTAGCATACAGTGATCCACATACCCTTGTCTTAAAAGGTTTGAAGAGAATACCTGATATGGCGAGCATTAAATCTAACATCAAAACAATGGCAAGTCCTGAATGAAGGCAAATGATATGGTTTAAAATCCCCCATTTCAGAAATGAGACGATCCAAGTGAGATAATATTAAGGGCAGTGAATGTGCCTAACACCTCTGTTGTCCTCTCCCAAGTGCTTAATATATTGCTCTGCAGGCAGTAAGCACTTCTGAATGCCACTGATTGAATAGAGAGATCTATGAACATTCAGTTATTTGTAATGCATGTCAGCTAGTAGGAAGTTTGCAATCATTCCCTTCCCTTTGTCCAGTCGTTAGAAAATTCTTTCCTTTGCATGTAGTGCAAAGTTAATTGCAGTGCCACATTTTTATAAACCATTCTTTCTGACACCTAGAATGACGAAAGGTAGGTCAAAACGTGTTGAAGAAAGATCATGAGATGCTCTCCAGAGGGAAAACTGAGCGTTTCTAGGAATTCTAGATCTTTGGTTCCTCCTGGTGGGTTATCGCTGTAACCTGTGCTGATAGTACAGTTTCAGGACTAGCATGCTGCTCAAAGGTTCATTTGGGAATTTGGTCTCATTACACTGAACTACGGACTGTAACATAACCATAACAACATGACTTGGTTCCTCTTGTTTGCGTCTGTCAGGTTTTTGTGTTTGTTTAATGAGCTAGGCACTTGGGTTAGGTCCACACTAGCAAATGATCAGAATCTGTGACCAAATATAATCTATATGCATATATGCTTGTCTCAGTTTCAAGAAATGGTGCTTGGGACTTACTATATAAGGATGAGTGTATTTTCAGGCCTGAATTTTTCAGACAAATTTCTAGTGTAAATCCAACGGTAGTGCTTGCATAATGTCTGAGTTTCTAAGCAGAAGTGAACAATACTACATCTTTACTCCTGCAGAGACTTGAGGTGGCAAGTGAGCAAGAGACAAAGCATGTGTTGAATCTGAGCCCTTCAGAAGATGAAAATAAAACTGTCTCATAGTCTGATAGTGTCTGTAGCTGTAGAACTAAACGTCTATTTGAATGTCAGTCTTGTTCTTTCCGGTACAGTAAAAGTCATCTGCCTTAGTTCAGGACTTCAGTTGCGGTTACAGGGTTGTAGATATTTTTCTGACAATGCCTGTAGAATGTGAGTACCGGATTTCATGTGGCTTTACACAGATTGGCAGCATAGAGGTATAATTTTCATCGTGGGTACTTCTGCCTCTTTTAGAGGGTCATCCCCTTAAAACTCAGTAAAATGACCACGTTTCTCTGGGTGAAATACTTGAACTCCAATAACTCCAAAAAATGACCTGGCCCTCTCAAAGGATGGCTTTTAAATACCCTTTTGGTTGGTTACTGTCGGGCTAGAGGAATCATTTGGAGAGAAGGATCTGTTTTAATATTTGCTTTTACCCTTGAGATGTTCCGCAATTCTAAGCTTTTGGCCTGTTTTTCCAAATCTCCAGTTATGGAAAACCAAATACGTAGTTCTAATAATATTTATGTAGTAGCTAAGCATCAAGAAACCAGCATAGGTACAAGATAACCAGATCCGATGCAGTTTCTGTCCCTCGTGGGATTCCCAATCTAAACGGAGAGAGAAGGGGTATTGAAGCCTCATTTTAAAGATGAGGAAACTGAGGCACAGAAGTGAAGTGTCTTTTCCAGTGTCACGCAGGCAGGTGATCAAGCTAGTGGCCTAGTGGATAGCGCACAGACTTGAGAGCTAGAGGACCTGTGTTCTAATTCTGACTCTGCTACTTGTCTACTATGTGACCTTGAGCAAGTTATTTCCCTTCTCTGGGCCTCGGTTACCTCATCTGTAAAATGGGGATTAAGACTGTGACTCCCACAGGGAATATGGATGGTGTCTAACCTGATTATCTTGTATCTATTCCTGAACTTAATATGGGGCCTGGCACCCAGTAGGCACTTATCAAATAAAAAAAAGATAAAATGTTCTCCAAGGACATGGTTTTAAGAAGCAGCACGGCCTAGTGGATAGAGCGCAGGCCTGGGAGTGCATAGGACCCGCATTCTAATCACAGCTCCATATCTTGTTGGCTGCGAGACCTTGGGCGAGTCGATTACCTTCTCTGTGCCTGTCACCTCATTTGTAACATGGGGATTTAGAATATGAATCCCGTGTCGGATGCGCATCGCATCCAACATGATTAATGTGTATCTACTCCAGTGCTTAGTACAGTGTCTGACATTTAGTCATCCCGGGTCTGCCAGTTGTCTGCTGTGTGACCTTGGGTGAGTCGCTTAACTTCTCTTTGCCTCAGTTACCTCATCTACAAACTGGGAATTGAAACTGTGAACTCCACCAAGGACAGGGACTGTCTCCTACCCGATTTGCTTGTATCCATCCAAGTGATTAGTACAGTGCCTGGCACATAGTAAGCAGTTAACAAATACCAGAATTATTATTATTATTACTAAGTGCTTAAGAAGCACCGTAAGAAAAAAAACCCAAAACTCCTTAGGCCCGTGCTCCTTCTGCCAGGGCACACTACCCCTATAAAACTGCTTAAACTGCTTGACTTTTTTAATTTTTTTAATTTTTGGTCTTCTGGAAAATGAATTTGGATAGATGGGGGTGAGGAGTGCTAATAGATGTCACTTTGCAGCCCTATGAACTGAAATAATAGAAACACTCCCCAAATAAGACTGTTCACCCTCAAGACTGCTGGGTTCTCCAATCCCAAGCCCCTCTAGGAACATCATTCTCTTGGGCTGTTGGTTGATTCTAGGTTCTTATGTCAGACATTTTCAGAGCTTACTGTGGTTTCCACCCTCATGTTTGACAGTGACTTACATTGCTGTTTTAATATAGCATGTATCATATGCCACTTTGACTACTGCATCGACCTCCTCACTGACCTCCCCATATCTTCCTTCTCCAGTCCTCCTCTGTTTCCTGGATAACTTTTTTTAAAAAAAGGGTTCCATCCATAGCTCACCACTCCTCAAAAATCTGCAGTGGTTGCCCATCATCATCATCATCATCAATCGTATTTATTGAGTGCTTACTCTGTTTAGAGCACTGTACTAAGCGCTTGGGCAGGACAAGTTGGCAACATATAGAGACAGTCCCTACCCAACAGTGGGCTCACAGTCTAAAAGGGGGAGACAGAGAACAAAACCAAGCATACTAACAAAATAAAATAAATAGAATAGATATGTACAAGTAAAATAAATAAATAAATAAATAGAGTAATAAATATGTACAACCATATATACATATATACAGGTGCTGTGGGGAAGGGAAGGAGGTAAGATGGGGGGGATGGAGAGGGAGACGAGGGGGAGAGGAAGGAGGGGGCTCAGACTGCCAAGGCCTCCTCGAGGAGGTGAGCTCTCAGTAGGGCCTTGAAGGGAGGAAGAGAGCTAGCTTGGCGGATGGGCAGAGGGAGGGCATGCCAGGCCCGGGGGATGACGTGGGCCGGGGGTCGATGGCGGGCCAGGCGAGAACGAGGTACAGTGAGGAGATTAGCGGCAGAGGAGCGGAGGGTGCGGGGTGGGCTGTAGAAGGAGAGAAGAGAGGTGAGGTAGGAGGGGGCGAGGTGATGGACAGCCTTGAAGCCCAGGGTGAGGAGTTTCTGCCTGATGCGCAGATTGATTGGTAGCCACTGGAGATTTTTGAGGAGGGGAGTAATATGCCCAGAGCGTTTCTGGACAAAGATAATCCAGGCAGCAGCAGGAAGTATGGATTGAAGTGGGGAGAGACACGAGGATGGGAGATCAGAGAGAAGGCTTTTGCAGTAGTCCAGACAGGATAGGATGAGAGCTTGAATGAGCAGGGTAGCGGTATGGATGGAGAGGAAAGGGCGGATCTTGGCAATGTTGTGGAGCTGAGATCGGCAGGTTTTGGTGTGGATGTGCCCATCTAACTCCACATCAAACAAGCTCGTTACCATTGGCATTATTGCACTCAATTAGCTCTCTCCCTCCTAACTTATCCCACTGTTCTCCTGCGTACTCCCCCTCTGTACCACCAACCTGTTTTCTGTAACTCCATCTCATCTATCTTGCAGCTAACCTCTTGCCCACATTTCTCTCTGGCCTGGAACTCTCTCCCCCTTCATATCTGATAGACCACCACTCTCCCCTTTATCAAAATCCTCCTCAAAATCATGTTTTCCAGAAGACTTCGCCGACTAAGCCTCATTTCCCAGCATGGCCTAGTGGATAGAGGAGCACAGGCCTGGGAGTCAGAGGGTCATGGGTTCTCATTCATTCATTCATTCAATCTTATTTATTGAGCACTGACTGTGTGCAGTCCACTGTACTAAGTGCTTGGGAAGTACTAGTTGGCAACCTATAGAGATGGTCCCTAACCAACAACATGCTCACAGTCTAGAAGGGGGAGACAGACAACAAAACTAAACATGTGGACAGGTGTCAAGTCATCAGAATAAATAAAAATAAAGCTAGATGCACATCATTAACACAATGAATATAATAGTAAATAGGTACAAGTAAAATAAATAGAGTAATAAATCTGTACAAACATATCTACAGTTGCTGTGGTGAGGGGAAGGAGGTAGGTTGGGGGAGACGGAGAGGAGGAGAGGAAAAAGGGAGCTCAGTCTGGGAAGGCCTCCTGGAGGAGGTGAGCTCTCAGTAGGGCTCTGAAAGGAGGAAGAGAGCTAGCTCAGCGGATGTGCGGAGGGAGGGCGTTCCAGGTGGGGGGGGAGAACGTGGGCCAGGGGCCGACGGTGGGACGGGCAAGAACAAAGTACGTTGAGAAGGTTTGCAGCAGAGGAGCGGAGGGTGCGGGCTGGGCCGTAGAAGGAAAGAAGGGAGGTGAGGTAGGAGGGAGTGAGGTGATGGAGAGCCTTGAAGCTGAAAGGGAGGAGCTTTTGTTGGATAGATGCAAGTTGATCGGTCGGAGAGAGGGCTCAGTCTGAATCTCCACTTTACAAAAGAGGTGACTGAAGCACAGAGAAGTTCAGTGATTTGTCCAAAGTCACACATCGGGCAAGTGGTGGGGCTAGGATGAGAACCCGGGTCCATGCTTTTTCCACTAGGCCACGCTACACTTGGAGCCCTTTTGGCACTTAAGGTTTACCATGCGGGCAATTTAGTACCTATCCACTTCCCCTTTCTGGACTGTATTGCACTCTCCCAAGCACCTAGTACAGTTCTCTGTCCTCGGTAAATGCCATTGATTGATATCAGTTTTCAAATCACTTTCCGAGATGACTTCATTTTGATCTCTCTGTCCCTATGAGGTACAGGGATGTGAGTAGCTATCCCTATTTTATGCATGAGAAAAATAAGACCTAGAGAAGTGAAGTGGTTTGCCCAAGGAATGCAACAGGTCCGAGAATAAAAGCTTAAGAATAATAGGAATAATAATAACGGTATTTAAGTGTTTACTGTGTGCCTGGCATCGTACTAAGCGCAGGGCTAGGTACAAGCAAATCGGGTTGGACACAGTCCCTGTCCCACATGGGGCTCACTGTTTCAATCCCCATTTTACAGATGAGGTAACTGAGACACAGAGAAGTGAAGTGACTTGCCCAGGGTCACACAGCAGATGAGTCTCAGAGCCGGTATCCTTTCAAAGACATTTAAATGTGAGAACACACCTGTTTCCAACAGGAAATAAGGGAGAGGGCAAAGGAGAAATCAGAATTCTAAGGATCTGTTTCTGTGTTGTTGGTTTGGTTTTTATTTAGTTTGTTTTTTGGGGCTTTTTGCTTGTGTCCACCCCAATGTTTAGTACAGAGCCTGGAACATAGTGCTTAAATATTACCCCCATCGCAAAAAAGGGTCCCCAGTAGCCTCAGAAGGGGAAATCAAGATCCAGGCTCATAGTTTATGATAACAATAGTAATAATAATTATGGCATTTATTAAGTGCTTACCATGTGCAAAGCACTGTTCTAAGCACTGGGGATGTTACAAGGCCATCAGGCTGTCCCGCGTGGGGCTCACAGTCTTAATCCCCACTTTACAGATGAGGTCATTGAGGCAGAGAGAAGTTAAGTGAATTGCCCAAAGTCACACAGCTGACAATAGGCGGAGGCAGGATTTGAACCCATGACCTCTGACCCCAAAGCCCGTGATCTTTCCTCTGAGCCACGCTGCTTCTCTATTTCTGAGCAGTATAAATGAATGTACACTGTTAAGCAATACAAGACTAAGTAGCAGAACAGTTTGAGAAAATATTCCTTAAAACTGAATAGCACTTTTATTTTAGTTTTATCTTTTTGTTGTTAAATGTATTTTATCATTAGGTGAGAAGCAGCACGGCCTAGTCGAAAGAGCATGGGCTTGTGAGTCAGAGGACCTGTGTTCTAATCCCAGTTCCCCCACTTGTCTGCTGTGTGACCTTAGAAAAGCCCCTTAATTTCCCCGTGTCTCAGTTACCTCATCTGTAAAATGGGGGTGAAGACTGAGCCCAATGGGGGACAGGGAATATGTCCAACCTGATTTGCTTATATCCACCCCAGTGCTTAGTACAGTATTGCCACATAGTACGTGCTTAACAAGTACCGCAATTATCATTTCCCTTGTGTAACCCTGCACTTTTCTTTTAATGGTATTTGTACCATATTTCTTTTACAGGAATTCATTCATATGCCAGGCACCGTACTGAGCACCGGGGTAGATGCAAGATGATCAGTTGGGCAGAGGGCTCGGTCGGAATCTCCACTTTACAGAAGAGGTGAATGAGGCACAGAAAAGTTCAGTGATTTGTCCAAGGTCACGTGTCGGACAAGTGGAGGAGCTAGGATGAGAACCCGGGCCCATGCTTTTTCCACTAGGCCGTGCTATACTTGAAGCCCTTTTGGCACTTAAGGTTTAGCATGCGAGCACTTTTGTATATATCCATGTCCCCTTTCTGGACTGTATTGTACTCTCCCAAGCACCTAGTACAGTTATCTGTCCTCAGTTAACGCCATTGATTGATATCACATTTCAGATCACTTTCCGAGATGATTTCATTTTGGCCCCTCCGTCCCTACGAGTTAGAGAGATGTGAGTAGCTATCCCTATTTTATGCATGAGGAAACTGAGACCCAGAGAGGTTAAGGGATTTTCCCAAGGAACGCAACAGGTCAGTGAATGAGAGCTTAATAATAATAATAATAATAATAATAATAATAATAATAATAACAGTATTTAGCACAGGGGTAGGTACAAGCAAATCGGGTCGGACACAGTCCCTGTCCCTCATGGGGCTCACAGTTTCAATCCCCATTTTACAGATGACGTAACTGAGACACAGAGAAGTGAAGTGACTTTCCCAGGGTCACACAGCAGACGAGTGGCAGAGCCGGTATCCTTTCAAAGACATTTAAATGTGAGCACACACCAGCTTCCCACAGGAAATAAGGGCGAGGACAAAGGAGAAATCTGAATTCTAAGGATATGTTTCTGTATTGTTGGTTTGGTTTCTTGTTGTTGTTGGTGGTGGTTTTTTGGGGTTTTTTGCTTGCGTCCACCCCAATGCTTAGAATAGTGCCTGGCACCTAGTGCTTATCTAATACCCCTGCCCCCAAAAAAGAGTGCTCAGTAGCCTCAGAAGGGAAAATCAGGATCCAGGCTCATAGTCTATGATAACAATAGACCTCTCAAGGCAGCATGACAGTCAGAAAACTAGAACAAGTCCAGAATGGACTCTGGGAGCCTCAGAAAGTGTGCTGACTGTACAGATTGAAGCCATTTTGAGGCTTAGATAAGTACTAATGTCCAAACTCCTCCGTGGCTGTGGAAACTTGACCTGTTTTTCAAAGCAGTTTCACTAGTATCACCCACCTAAGTGCTTAATAATAACAATACCCTTCTTAAGGTCTTACTCTGTGCCAGGGACTGTTCTAAGCACTGAAATAGATACAAGATAATCGGGTTGGATACAATCCTCGTCCCACAGAGGGTTCACAATCTTAATTCCCATTTGACAGATGAGAGAACTGAGGCACAGAATCGACCTGCCCACGGTCACACAGCAGATAAGTGGAGGAGCTGGGATTAGAACCCATGACCTTTTGACTCCACACCTATGCTCCATCCACTGGGCCATGCTGCTTCTCAAGTAGTGCTTAGTACTACTACTACTGCTACAGCTTTCCTGTTCCAATAAAGAGCTGACTCTGTGCTAAGCACCCTACTAAGTGCTGGGAAAGGTTACACAGGTGGGCAGCATGGTCTTGTGGACAGAGCCTGGGCCTGGAGTCAGAAGGACCTGGGTTCTTATACCCCTTCTTCCGCTCGTCTGCTGCAAGACGGCAAGTCATTTCACTTCACTTCTCCGGCCCTCACCGAATATGTAAAATGGGGATTAAGACTGTGAGCCCAACGTGGGACTTGGACTGTGTCCAATCCGATTAGTATGTATCTACCTCAACACTTGGGATTGTGACGGGCACATAGTTTGCGCTTAACAGCAACAACAAAAAATCAGTTCCCTAGCCAGAGGGTGGCAACAGGCACAAGGAAAAAATGAAACCACAGAATGTAAATAAGATGGGGGACAGAGACAAAGACAAAGTAGAGAAGCCTAGAGAAGCAGCATGGCCTAGTGGCAAGAGCAACAGCTTGGGAGTCGGAGGACGCGTGTTCTAATCCCAGGTCCTCCACCTGTCTGCTGTGAGACCTTGGACAAGTGGCTTAACTTTTCTGTGCCTCAGTTACCTCGTCGGTCAAACGGAGATTAAGATTGTGAGCCCCAGATGGGACAGGGACTGTGTTCAACCTGATGGGCTCTTAGAACAGTGCTTGGCACACAGTAAAGTGCCCAACAAATACCGTAATTTTTATTATTACCATTACAAAGTAGAAGAAAATTAACGGTAGGGTACAGTGGCTAGAAGAGCAGAATTTCAGGTCACGGTAACCATCACAACTGCTGCCTTCCAACGTTCTATGTTATTGTGGAGACGGTATGCCATCATACCTGCTTTTGCCTTTCCTGAGAAGAAGGAACATTACAGTCAGGAAGGAGACTCTAGGACGAAGCAGGTTCGGGGCTGGAGGGGAGGTGTGCAGGTTACTGACAGAGTAGCTGAACCATCTGGTGGATTGTGAGGTTGAGGTGCATGCTGTCGCTGCTTCCTGCCAGCAGTGATGGGGTGGTGGTGGGAGCAGGGCGGCGTGGGGCTCAACTAGCCGATGGTTTGAGCAGCTGAGGCGTGGGCTGTTGCCGCTCCTGTCCCTCCCGTGGCTATGTGGGCTATATCACCCATCGGTTTAATCTCTTCCTGACTGGAATATTCAAGAGTAAGCTCATTATGGGCAGGGAATATGTCTACAGTTGAGATGAGAGTTACACTGTACTCCCCAAGCGCTGAGTACAGTGTCCTGCACACAGTAAGCGCTCATTACATCGGATTGACTGGAGAGGTTTAGAGAAGGGAATGCTCCTCTGCTTCCGATCATCACTGTGGCCATGTGGCTCTATGCTCCAGTCTGGACCGGCCACTTTGTGTGTCAATCTATCCGCTGTATTCATTAAGTGCTTACTGTGTGCAGAATACTATACCAAGAGTTTTGGGGAGTACAATATGACAGAGTTGGTACATACCATACTACACTGTCCTTACAGCTTTCAGTGCCTAGGACTGCCAAAATTCCTGGTCAGGGATGACACCCCAATCTGGTGGCACTTCCCCATGGATCACGCAGCATGCATTGTAAGAAGGCTGCGTGGTAGGGAGGTGGCGGAGACTGTGGCATGAGGATCAAAAGGAAGAGAATGCCATGTTGGGTAGATCTTAAGTTTTAAATAGTTTAACTCTATTTCTTCCAACTGCTTGAGGTAGCTCTCTTCTTTGATTCCTATACTGTCGGGAGCCAGTAGTGTTGTTCGGTTTGTTTATATAGCACGTTTCTTTTTCCAAGTGCTCTCATTGATTAGCTCACTTCACCCTTACCACATCCCTGAGAGGCTAGTATTCTCCCCTTTCTACAGATGAAGAAACAGAGGCATGGAGAGGTTAAGTGACTTGTGTAAGGTCATTCAGCAGCCTAGGAGCAGACTTAAGAGTAGTGGAATTTGTAGAACAATATACCAAGGGCTGGGGTAGATAATCAGGTTGAAGTCCCTCTACCATCTGGGGCTCATAGTCTAAGTAGGTGGGAGAGAAGGTACCAAATCCCTATTGTACAGATGAGGACAACGAGGCCCGGAGAAATGAAGCGACTTGCCCAAGGTCGCAAAGTAGAACCCAGGTCTTCTGACTCCCCAAATCATACTCTTTCCACAGGTACTCAATAAATGCTATCCCTAGTGAAACTCTAAACCATGAGGTTGTTGTGGTCAGGGAATATGCCAGTTTATTGTTATATCGTACTTTCTCAATAAGTCTGTTTAGTGCGCTGGCCGCGGAAAACTCTCAATAAATGTGAGTGAATGAAACCACCTTGGTGAAGTGGAGTTCACATATAAAGACACCACATTCCTAAACTTTCTTCTACCTCAGTCGGGGCCTGGTCTCCGTTTTCTGACCGGGAGCCGGGGGAAGGATTAGGCCTCAGAACTCTTCCAATTCCCCTCTGTTTTGGGTTAATAGAACACATCCTATTATTACATAACCTTCCCCTGAGTAACTATTCTCCCCGTAAAGACTATCATGAAGCTTTCATCATGTAACGTAAGCTCATCGTTGGCAGGGGACGTATCCACCGACTCTGTTATAGCGTACTCTTCCGAGAGCTCGGTACAGTTCTCTGCACGTAGTCAGCACTCAGGAAGTATGCTCGATTGATTTAGGAACTATACTGCTTCTTAATGGAGTTGCAGTGATTTGTCATTCAACTAGTGGTAGTTGATAATACTGTCTGGATACAGGCCAATCACACCTGCACCAACGAGCACCCCCATAATCACAACCTGTTTTTACTGTTTCATTAATGATGCGCCACGGAACATAACTCTCCACATAAACTACCGACTGTGATTGGTAAAAAATTGAGGGTGCTCCTGTCTATGCCTCTTTAAGAAACAAGCTGATTGTGATTTTTTTCTCCCCCAAATGAACATTAGCCATATTCCCAGGCTATCTGGCCTCTCTGTCTGGCCAGCATCTCTCCTCTGCATCTTAAATTCATTTCTCTCACTCTGTGTTCTGGGGACATAGAAAACACCAGTCTTAGAGCTTGGCACATAGTAAGCGCTTAACAAATGCCAATATCATTATGAAATTACCCGTCATTTTCTCAGATCTGGCGGTTTTTTTCCCTGGGAAAAAATGAACTGCTAACGCAGCCGTGGGTGCCACTGAAAGGAAGAAGAGCAGGAACTTTTGTTCTCTAAACGGTGAAGGAAGCATTTTTCTGAATTATCCCATTTCATCCTCTCCTTGGCTCCCAATCAATCAGTTGATCAATCGGTGGCACTTATTGAGTGTTTAACCAGTTACTATTCTTACTTGACCTCTCAGGGAAATGAATACTGTGAGCATTCTTGCATTATTTTAGCTAAACATTTGAGGAGAAGAGGTGAAATGTTTGAGTTGATATTTAGCTTTTAAAATCTTCACCAGGTGCACTTGGCACAGCCATTTCCCTTCTGTCCCTGAGCATTTATTCATTTGAGTTGTGTTGTTGCTCTCTAGTGGCAACAGAAGAGCAGGAGTGACAGGACGAGCAACAGTCTGACATTTTGCATCATTAGAGATCTGCCTTCTGAGATGGATTATTCGGATAAGCCGCTAGGGTCACTGAAAATGACAGTAGAGTAACAGTGGAGTTGTTCATGTGTTTTGTGTTGTTTTTATGGTATTTAATAATAATGGTATTTGTTAAGGGCTTACTATGTGCCAAGCAGTGTTCTAAGTGCTGGGGTAGATACAAGGTCATCGGGTTGTCCCACGGGGGACTCACAGATTAATCTCCATTTTGCGGATGAGGCCACTGTGGCACAGAGAAGTTAAGTGACTCGCCTTAAGTCACAGAGCTGATATGTGGCAGAGCTGGGATTAGAACCCATGACCTCTGACTCCCAAGCATGTGCTCTTTCCACTAAGCCACAGTGCTTCTCAACTTAAGCTCTTACCACGTGCCAGACTTTGTACTTAGCAGTGGGGTAGAAACAACATAATCGGGTCGAACACAGTCTGTGTCCCCCATGGGGGCTCACAGCTTTAATCCCCATTTTACAGATGAGGTAACTGAAGCACAGAGAAGTGAAGTGACTTGCCCAAGGTCACACAGCAAGCAGGTGTTTTAGCTGGGGTTAGATTCCAGCTCCTCAGACTCCCAGTCTGGTGCCCTTTCCACTAGACCATGCTACTTAATAATAATAATAGTGGCATTTTTTAAGCGCTTACTATGTGCAAAGCACTGTTCTAAGCACTGGGGAGGTTACAAGGTGATCAGGTTGTCCCACGCGAGGCTCACAGTCTTCATCCCCATTTTACAGATGAGGTCACTGATGCACAGAGAAGTGAAGTGACTTGCCCAAAGTCACACAGCTGACAATTGGCGGAGCCGGGATTTGAACCCACGACCTCTGACCCCAAAGCCCGTGTCCTTTCCTCTGAGCCACACTGCTTCTCTATTTCTGAGCAGCGTTAAGAAATGTGCACTTGTTAAGCAAGATAAGACCAAGTAGTGGAACAGTTTGAGAAAATATCCTTTAAAACTGAATAGCACTCATTTTAATTTTTTCTTTTTCTTGTTTAATTTATTTTCTTGCCATTAGGTGAGAAGCAGCATTGCCTAGTGGCAAGATCACGGGCTTGGGAGTCAGTGGACGTGTGTTCTAATCCCAGTTCCCCCTCTTGTCTGCTGTGTGACCTTAGGAAAGTCCTTTAATTTCTCTGTGCCTCAGTTACCTCATCTGTAAAATGGGGATGAAGGCTGTGAGCCCCATGGAGGACAGGGACTATCTCCAACCTGATTTGCTTTTATCCCACCCCAGTGCTTAGTACAGTGTTGGCACATAGTAAGTGCTTAACCAATACCACAATTATCATTTCCCCTGTATACCCCTGCACTTTTCTTTTAATGGTATTTGTACCATATTTCTTTTAAAGGAATTCGTTCATGTGCCAGGTACTGTACTGAGCACCAGGATAGATGCACGGCGATCGTTTGGACAGAGGGCTCGGTCTGAATCTCCACTTTACAGAAGAGGTGACCGAGGCACAGAGAAGTTCAGCTATTTGTCCAAGGTCGCACGTCGGATAAGTGGTGGAGCTAGGATGAGAACCCGGGACCATGCTTTTTCCACTCGGCCACGCTACACTTGGAGCCCTTTTGGCACTTAAGGTTTACCATGCGGGCACTTTTGTACCTATCCATTTCCCCTTTCTGGACTGTACTGTACTCTCCCAAGCACCTAGTACAGTTCTCTGTCCTCAGTAAACTCCACTGATTGATATCACCTTTCAAATCACTTTCTGAGATGACTTCATTTTGGTCTCTCCGTCCCTATGAGGTACAGGGATGTGAGTAGCTCTCCCTATTTGATGCATGAGGAAACTAAGACCCAGAGAGGTGAAGTGATTTGCCCAAGGAATGCACCAGGTCCGAGAATAAGAGCTTAAGAATAATAGGAATAATAATAATGGTACTTAAGTGTTTACTGTGTGCCTGGCACCGTACTAAACGCAGGGGTAGGTACAAGCAAATCGGGTTGGACACAGTCCCTGTCCCACATGGGGCTCACAGTTTCAATCCCCATTTTACGGATGAGGTAACTGAGACGCAGAGAAGTGCAGTGACTTGCCCAGGGTCACACAGCAGAGGAGCAGCAGAGCCGGTATCCTTTCAAAGACATTTAAATGTGAGAACACACCTACTTCCAACAGGAAATAAGGGATAGGGCAAAGGAGAAATCTGAATTCTAAGGATCTGTTTCTGTGTTGTTGGTTGGGTTTTTATTTAGTTTGTTTTTTGGGGTTTTGTGCTTGTGTCCACCCCAATGTTTAGTACAGAGCCTGGCACCTAGTGCTTAACAAATACACCCATCCCAAAAAAGGGTCCCCAGTCGCTTCAGAAGGGAAAATCAGGATCCAGGCTCATAGTTTATGATGACAATAATAATAATAATAATTATAATGATGGCACTTATTAAGCGCTTGCTTTGTGCAAAGCACTGTTCTAAGCACTGGGGACATTACAAGGCCATCAGGCTGTCCCACGTGGGGCTCACAGTCTTTATTTCCATTTTACAGATGAGGTCACTGAGTCAGAGAGAAGTTAAGTGACTTGCCCAAAGTCACACAGCTGACAATTGGTGGAGCTGGTATTTGAACTCATGACCTCTGACTCCAAAGCCCGGGCTCTTTCCACTGAGCCACGCTGCTTCTCTAAATAGACTTCTAAAGGCAGCATGACAGTCGGAAAACTTGAACAAGTCCAGAATGGGCTCTGGGAGTCTCAGAAAGTGTGGTGACTCTATGGATTGAAGCCATATTGAGGCTTAGATCACTGTACTACTGTCCACAATCCTCTCTGGTTGGGGAACCTTGACCTATTCTTCAAAGCAGTTTCACCAGTATCACCCACCTAAATGCTTAATAAAAATGATAACCTTGTTAAGGGCTTACTATGTGCCAGGCACTGTTCTAAGCGCTGGAGTAGATACAAGATAATCGGGTTGGTTACAATCTTTGTCCCACATAGAGTTCACAATCTTAATCCCCATTTGGCAGATGAGAGAACTAAGGCACAGAGAAGTGAAGTGACGTGCCCACGGTCATACAGCAGACAAGTGGAGGAGCCGGGATTAGAACCCATGACCTTCTGACTCCCGGGCCCGTGCTCTATCCAGTAGGCCATGCTGCTTCTCGAGTATTGCTTAATACTACTACTACTGCTACACCTTTCCCAGCTCCAATAAAGAGCTAACTCTGTGCTAAGCACTCTACTACGTGCTGGGAAAGATTATACAGGTGGGCAGCATGGTCTTGTGAATAGAGCCTGGGCCTGGAGTCAGAAGGACCTGGGTTCCTATCCAGTGTCCAGCACGATTAGTATGTATCTACCTCAACAGTTAGGATAGTGACCGGCACATAGTAAGCGCTTAACCCAAAAAACCAAAATCAGGTCCCTGGCCAGAGCATGGCAATAGACACAATGAAAAAATGAAAACACAGCATGTAAATAAGATGGGGGACAGAGACGAAGACAAAGTAGAGAAGCATTTAGCATCAATATATAGCATCAATATAAAAAATAGAATTATAGATATATGCACATCACTAATAAAAATAGAATAATATGTACATATATACACAAGTGCTGTGGGATGGAGGGGTAGGACAGAGGGAGGGAGTAGGGGTGATGGGATGGGGAGGTGGAGCAGAGGAAAAGGGGGGCCTCAGTCTGGTAAGGCCTCCTGGAGAAGGTGAGGCTTCAGTAGAGCTTTGAATGGGGAATGGGTGCTAGTTTGGTGGATGTGAGGAGGGAGGGCATTCCGGGCCAGAGGTAGTACGTGGGCCAGGGGTCGACGGCGGGACAGGTGACAACGAGGCACAGTTAGGAGGTTAGCGGCAGAGGAGTGGAGTGGGTGGGTGGGCTGGGATGTAGAAGGAGAGAAGGGAGGTGAGGTTAGAGGGAGCAAGGTGATGGAGAGCTTTGAAGCCTTTAGTGAGGAGTTTTTGCTGGATTCAAAGGTTGCTATCTCCATGACCTTCTGACTCCGTGGCCTGTGCTCTATCTCCGACACCATGCTGCTGTTTCTTAGCCACCTGCATCTCATCCCCTGGGCCAGAATGAACTCCACTCTAGGGAAAAACTCCCTTAGAGTTTCTTCTAAGCTTGAAATTCATTCTCAGGAATTTTTCCCAAAGGGAAAATCCCCCCAAAGTCCCTTTAAATATAGAAACAAACCGTGGTACATAATAATGCTAATGGTATTTAAGCTCTTGCTATGTGTCAAGAGTTCTAGGCCCTGGAGAAGATAGAAGTTAGTCGGGTCAGAAAGGGTCCCTGTCCCACCTGGGGCTCATAGTCTAAGTAGGAAGGCGACCAGGTATTAATTAATTCATTCAATTCATTCCATTGTACTTATTGAGCATTTACTGTCCGTAGAGAACGGTGCTGGTGTTTGGGGAAATTACAAAACCACAATAAACGGTGACGGTCCCTGCCCAAGATGGGTTCACGGTCTAGAGACATTGATGCAAATAAATAAGATTACAGATATATATCCATAAGTGCTGTGGGGCCGGGTGAGCAGGAGAAGAATAAAGGGAGCCAGTCCGGGTGACACGGAACGGAGTGGGAGATGAGGAGAAGTAGGGCTTAGTCCGGGAAAGCCTTTTGGAGGAGGTGGGCCTTCAATAAGTCTATGAAGGGGGAAAGAGTAATCGTCTGGCACATTTGAGGAGGGAGGGCGTTCCAGTCCAGGAGCCGGACATGGGCCAAATGACAGCGGTGAGACGGGTGAGAACGAGGGACAGCGAGAGGTTAACGCTAGAAGAGTGAAGTGAGCGGTCTGGCTTGTAGAAGGAGAGAAGCAAGTTGAGGTAAGAGGGGGCAAGGTGATGGCATGCTTTAAAGCCAATAGTGAGGAGTTTTTGTGTGATAGGGAGGTGGATAGGCAACCACTGGAGTTTGTTGAGGAGCGGGGTGACACGTAAAGAACATTTCTGTAGAAAGATGATCTAGGCAGCGGAGTGAAGTATGGAACGGAGTCGGGAGTAACAGGAGGTTGAGAGGTAAGCAAGGAGGATGGTGCAGTAATCTTGGTGGGTTAGGATGAGTAATGGTATTCAAGTGGTAGAAGCTTGGGTGGAGAGGAAAGAGTCAGTTTTAGCTAGTTGGTGAAAGTGGGACTGACAGGATATGGTGACGGATGGACTATGAGGTTTGAATGAGCGGCAGGAGTCAAGGATAACACCAAGCTTATGGGATGGTGAGACGGGAAGGATGGTGGTGTCATCTACAGTGATGCGAAAGTCAGGGGGAGGACAGGGTTTGGGAGGGAAGACAAGGGGTTCTGTTTTGGTCATGTTAAATTTGAAATGACGGGAGGACATCCAAGTAGTGATGTCTTGAAGACAGGAGGAGATGTGAGCCTAGAGAATGGAAGACACAACAGGGGAGGAGGTGTAGATTTGGGTATCATCTGCATAGAGATGGTAGTGGAAGCCACGACAGCGGATGAGTGTAGATGGAGAATAGAAGGGCGCCGAGAACTGACCGATCCCCATTTTATAGTGGAGGAAACTGAGGCACAGAGGAAGTGAAATGACTTACCCAAGGTCATACAGCAAGCAAGAGTGATCAGAACCAGGATAAGAACCCAGGTCCTCTGAATTCCAGGCCCAGGCTTTTCCCACTAGGGCACGCTACTTCCCATATCCCTCTCGTTTCTATTCCCTTCCACCAGGCTGAGCTCCGTGACCCAAGGATGGAGAGCAGATCAACGGAAGGGTAGAGCAGGGTCTAGGTGGACGCTATTTGCCCCCATTTCCAGAGACCGCTCCGGCTGCCCTTGCAAGTATCAGTCAAGTGGAAACTTGAGATGTCATGTGCTTTATACGGGGCAGGTAGCATAACATGATGTGGGCAGGGAAGAACTCTGCTGTATTGTTCTCTCCCAAATATTTAATACAGGGCTCTGTGCACAGTAAGCATTCCGTATGACAACAGCAGTAGTTGCCTGTCTATTTTGCTGTCTCAGAAAGTTGGTGGCTCATGTTTGGACCAGAAGCTCTTGAGAAATGGCCATACTTTGAGGCAAAATAGAAAACAGCAGAAGGTGTATATATGTATATATGTTTGTACGTATTTATCACTCTATTTTACTTGTACATATTTATTGTATTTTATTTCGTTAATAGGTTTTGTTCTGTTGTCTGTCTCCCCCGTCTAGACTGTGAGCCCGCAGTTGGGTAGGGACCGTCTCTGTATGTTGCCAACTCGTACTTCCCAAGCGCTTAGTACAGTGCTCTGTACACAGTAAGCGCTCAATACATACGATTGAATGAATGAATGAAAGTGTTGCAAACGGCAAAGGCAACAGTGTGAGAAGGGAATATTAGCCTTTTCCCATCTTTGCTCTCTTTTCTAACAAATTTATTTGCTGTCCAGGAGCCAAGTCACAGCAGATCAGTTCTCCCATGGTGACAGTGCGTACCTTAATATTTCTCTTCCCAGATATGAGTTTGTGTGTGTGTGTGTGTGTGTGTGTGTGCGTGCGTGCGTGCGTGCGTGTGTGTGTGCATGGTCTGTGAATATAGCATCTTTGATACTCAAGTGAAAACTGTCTACAGTGATATTTCAGTTGTGAGTGAGGAGCAGAATGTGTTCTCTGTCACACTGTGTAGAAATGTAAGCATAGCAGGGTATCTGGTCTGCCCTCTGTTCAAGGGGGTAGACAAGCAGCGTGGCTGCACACAAGCAGGAGAAAGAGCACGGGCTTTGGAGTCAGAGGTCATGTGTTCAAATCCCGGCTTCGCCAATTCATCATCAATCGTTTTTATTGAGCGCTTACTGTGTGCAGAGCACTGTTCTAAGCGCTTGTCAATTGTCAGCCAATTGTCAGCTGTGTGACTTTCGGCAAGCCACTTAACTTCTCTGTGCCTCACTTACCTCTTTTATAAAATGGGGATTAAGACTGTGAGGCCCCCCCCAAGGGACAACCTGATAACCTTGTATCCTCCCCAGCACTTAGAACAGTGCCCTCCACCCAAACTGCTACCACACGAATACAATCTTTCTTCCTATCCCACCTGGATGACTGCATAAGCCCCCTGTCTCTCCACACTCCAGTCCAGACTTCACTCTGCTGCCTGGATCATTTTTCTACCAAAACGTTCAGAACAGGACACCCCACTCCTCAAAAAACTCCAGTGGTTGCCCATCCACCTCCATATCAAACACTCCTCACCATTGGCTTTAAGGCACTCTACCACCTTGCCCCCTCCTACTGCACCTCACTCTTCTCCGTCTACAACCCAGTCCACACGCTTTGCTCTTCTAGTGCTGACCTTCTCTCTTTGTCTCGCTCTCGCCTGGCTCGCCGCCGAACCCCTGGCCCACGTCCTGCTTCCTGCCTGGAATGCCCTCTCTCCTCTGAACCAACAGAGCATTACTCTCCCCCCCTTCAAAGTCTTATTGAGGGCACATTTCCTTCAAGAGGCCATAGGTTCTCCCCCTTTTCTCTTCTTTCACTCCACTGTGCATCACCCTGACTTGCTCCCTTTTTTCTTCCCACCTCCTAGCGCTTATGTACATATCTGTAATTTATTTGCACTGATGCCTGTTTCCCCCGCCCCCAGACTGTTAGCTTGCTGTGGGCAGGGGATGTGTCTGTTTATTATTGTATTGTACTTTCCCAAGCTCTGAGCACAGTGCTGTACACACAGTAAGTGCTCAATAAGTGTGATTGAATGAATTTCGATCAAGTCGCTGAACCTTTCTCACATCCTCCCTCTGTTCTGGAACGCGCCCCCCACTCCCCACGCCGCCCCAAATTCTCATGTGACAGACCACTACTATCCCCACCTTCAAAGCCTTATTAAAATAACATCTCCGTCAAGAAGCCTTCCCAAACAAGGCCTTAATTTATCCTACTCTCTTTCCCTTCTGCATCATTCATATATATGGATCTGTAACCTTTAAGCTCTTGATATTCACCACCCTTCCAGCAGTCGCGTGCCTATCCATAACTTATTTTAATATCTGTCTCTCCCTCTAGACTGTGAAGTCTTTCCTAGTGGGCAAGGAAAGTGTCTAACGGCTCTGTTATATTGTACTCTCCCAAGGGCTAGGTACAGGGCCCCTTCCAAAGACAGCTCTCAATAAATGCAGGGATGGATTGATTCTTCTAACTCATGAATCTGCCTCCAACAGTGACACTTGGAGGAACAGAGTGAAGGTTTACCTCTCTGACATCCACCCCTCTGGGAAGTAGCATGGTCTGGTGGAAAGAGCCCTGTTCTTGGAGTCTGAGGCCCTGAGTTCTAATCCTGGGCTCTGCCGGTTGTCGGCTGTGTGACCTTGGGCAACTCACTTCACTTCTCTGTGCTTCGGGTCCCTCATCAGCGAAGTGGGGGTGCACTACCCATTCTCCCTCCTTAGTACAGTGCTTAGGACAGCGCTCAGCATTTCATAAGCACTTAACAAAAACCACAATTCTTGTTATGGATGTGTATTCTAACATCTTTAACTCTTTCTCCGTAGAATACATTCCTGACTCTACCCCTAGCACCTACCTCTAGCAGGCAGTGATCCATATCCCTGTCTTAAAAGGTGTGCAGAGAATACCTGCTATGTCGAGTATTAAATGTAACATCGAAACAACGGCAAGTCCTGGCCAAAGGCAAATGATTTGGCTTAAAAGACCCCATTTGATCAATGAGGAGATCCAAGTGGGATAGTATTAAGGGCAGTGAATGTGCCTAACACCTCTGTTGTCCTCTCCCAAGTGCTTAATGCAGTGCTCTGTACACAGTAAGCACTCGTGAATGCCACTGATTGAATAGAGAGATCTATGAGCATTGTTATTTGTAATGCCTTTTGGCTAATAGGAAGTTTGCAATCGTTCTCTGTCTTTTGTCCGATCATTTGAAAATCCTTTCCTTTGCATGTAGTGCAAAGTTAATTGCAGCGGCACATTTTTCTAAACCTTTTTTCTGACACCTAGATATGTTGTCAGCAGTGTGACTTTGTGCAAGTCACTTCACTTCTCTGGGACTCAGTTACCTCATCTGTAAAGTGGGGATTGAAACTGTGAGCCCCCCGTGGGACAACCTGATCTCCTTGTAACCTCCCCAGCACTTAGAACAGTGCTTTGCACATAGTAAGCACTTAATAAATGCCATTATTATTATTATTATTATTATCTGTTTTCCCTCTCCCTTGGACTGTGATCCCTCTATGGGATGGGGACTTTCCTACCTGTTGGAAATGTTGCAGTGGCAGGATTTAGCAGTAGCTGGAATATGAAACCTGAAATGTGTTACGCTGGGTGAGTCAGCACCCCATAGCCATGAGGAGGAGGTACTCAGAACGAGCAAAAAAGCAGCTTTGTTATTGTCACATAAGAAGGAAAGGCACCACCCATTAGTGTACCAGATGGATACACTCTCTGTAACTACTGGGGAATGGACACCCATTGATACCATCCACTAGCTACATAAATGCTCCCTTCATGTCAGTTGCCAGTGTTTCCACGGGCGGTCGATTGGTCCTCTTCACCATCCATGTCCCTCCGTGGTCGGTTGGTTGGGAGCTGCTATCCTCATATCCTATCCTGTCCTTCAATGCGGCAGGTGATGTTTCCTCCTGATGGCCTCTGCCTCTCGAAGCGGGCACCCCGCCATTTGTGTCAAAAAAACCTTCCTCGGCCGTTCTCTTTTATGTTATCAGGCAGAAACTCCTCACCCTGGGCTTCAAGGCTCTCCATCACCTCGCCCCCTCCTACCTCACCTCCCTTCTCTCCTTCTACAGCCCAGCCCACACCCTCCGCTCCTCCGCCGCTAATCTCCTCACCGTACCTCGTTCTCGCCTGTCCCGCCATCGACCCCCGGCCCACGTCATCACCCCGGGCCTGGAATGCCCTCCCTCTGCCCATCCGCCAAGCTAGCTCTCTTCCTCCCTTCAAGGCCCTGCTGAGAGCTCACCTCCTCCAGGAGGCCTTCCCAGACTCAGCCCCTTCCTTCCTCTCCCCCTCGTGCCCCTCTCCATCTCCCCATCTTACCTCCTTCCCTTCCCCACAGCACCTGTATATATGTATATATATTTGTACATATTTATTACTCTATTTATTTTACTTGTACATATCTATCCTATTTATTTTATTTTGTTGGTATGTTTGGTTTTGTTCTCTGTCTCCCCCTTTTAGACTGTGAGCCCACTGTTGGGTAGGGACTGTCCCTATGTGTTGCCAATTTGTACTTCCCAAGCGCTTAGTACAGTGCTCTGCACATAGTAAGCGCTCAATAAAAACGATTGATGATGATGATGATGATGAATGGTAGGACAAAATGTGTTGAAGTAAGAGCGAAGCACGTGAGAAGCAGCGTGGCTCAGGGGAAAGAGCACGGGCTTTGGAGTCAGGTCATGGGTTCAAATCCCAACTTCGCCAATGGTCAGCTGTGTGACTTGGGGCAAGTCACTTAACTTCTCTGGGCCTTAGTTACCTCAACTGTGAAATGGGGATTAAGACTGTGAGCCCGCCGTGGGACAAGTCAATCACCTTGTAATCTCCTCACTGCTTAGAACAGTGCTTTGCACATAGCGCTTAATAAATGCCATTATTATCATTATTATTTTTATTATTTTTATTATCATGAGATGCTCCCCAGAGGGAAAACCTAGCCTTCTCATGGTCCTGCTTTATGATGATCAGATGAAGATTTATGCCTCTCATTCCTCACCTTTCCAGTACTCCTCCCTTTGATCCTTTCAGCCAGAAATAAATGCTTGGAAAATGGAATTCTAGGTCTTCGTTTGGTTCTACCTGGTGGGTTATCACTGCTGATAGTACGGTTTCAGGACTATTGGGAATTGGGACTATTGGAACTATTGGAATTGGGAATTGACTATCGGTTCAATTGGGAATTTTGTCTCATTACATTGAAGTACGGGCTTTAACGTAACTGTAACAACGTGACTTGGTTCCTCTTGTTAGCATCTGTCAGGTTTTTGTGTTTTGTTTAATGAGCTAGGCACTTGGGTTACGTCCACAGTAGCACATGAGCAGAATTGGGGTCCAAATCTACATATGCATATACGCTATTGTCAGTTTTCAGCTATTTCATGAAACGGTGCTTAGGACTTACTATATAAGGATGAGTGTATTTTCAGGCCGGAATTTTTCAGTCAAATTTCTAGTGTAAATCCAACTGTAGTGCTTGCATAATGTGTGAATTTCTAAGCGTAAGTGAACAATACTACATCTTTACTCCTGCAGAGACTTGAGGTGGCCAGCCGGCAAGCGACAAAGCGTGTGTTGATTCTGAGCCCTTCAGAAGATGAAAATAGAACCGTCTCATAGTCTGATAGTGTCTGTAGCCGTAGAACTAAAAGTCTATTTGAATTTCAGTCTTATTCTTTCCGGTACGGTAAAAGTCATCTGCCTTAGTTCAAGACTTCAGTTGAGGTTAGAGGGTTGTAGAGATTTTTCAGACCATGCCTGTAGAATTTGAGTACTGGTTTTCATGTGGCTTTTCACAGATTGGCAGCCTAGAGCTAAACTTTTAATCGTGGGTACTTCTGCCTCATTTAAAGTGTCGTCCTTTTAAAACTCAGTATAATGACCACGTTTCTCTGGGTGGAATACTTGAACTCCAATAACTCCAAGAAATGTTCTGTCCCTCTCAAAGGATGGCTTTTAAATACCTCTCTGGTTTGTTACCGTCGGGCTAACGTTGGAGAAAAGGGTCTGTTTTAATATTTTCTTTTACCCTTGAGACGTTCCACAATTCTAAGCTTTTGGCCTGTTTTTCCACATCTCTAGTTATGGAAAACAAAATACTTAGGTCTAATAATATTTAAGTACTAGCTAAGTGTCAGGTCCCAACATAGATACAAGATAAACAGTTCCGATGCAGTTTCTAGCCAGAGGTCTAGTGGACAGAGTACAGACCCGGGAGCTAGAGGACCTGTGTTCTAATTCCTACTCTGCCACTTGTCTGCTGGGTGACCTTGAGCAAATCACTTCCGTTCTCTGAGCCTCAGTTACCTTATCTGTAAAATGGGGATTTAGATTGCGACCCCCATAGGGGATATGGACTGTGTCTAACCTGATTATCTTGTATCTACTCCAGAACTTTACATTTAGTAATCCCGGGTCTGCCAGTTGTCTGCTGTGTGACCTTGGGCAAATCGCTTAACTTCTTTGTGCCTCAGTTACCTCATCTGCAAAATGGGAATTGTAATTGTGAGCTCCACAAAGGACAGGGACTGTATCCTACCTGATTCGGTTGTATCCACTCCAGTGCTTAGTACAGTGCCTGGCACACAGTAAGCGCTTAATAAAAGCCAGAATTATTATTATCATTTTTAAGTGCCTAACAAGCACCATTTTTAAAAAACCAAAAACCTCCGATTCCTAGGCCCTTGCTCTTTCTACAGGGCTACACTACCCCTATAAAACTACTTACACTGCTTGACTTTTTTATTTTTTATTTTTTGTCTTCTGGAAAATGAATTTGGCTAGATGGGGATGAGGAGTACTAATAGATGTTACTTTGCAGCCCTATGAACGGAAATAATAGAAACAGAGAAGCAGCGTGGCTCAGTGGGAAGAGCCCGGGCTTTGGAGTCAGAGGTCATGGGTTCAAATCCCTACTCTGCCACTTGTCAGCTGTGTGACTTTGGGCAAGTCACTTAACTTCTCCGGGCCTCGGTTACTTCATCTGTAAAATGGGGATGAAGACTGTGAGCCCGATGTGGGACAACCTGATCACCTTGTAATCTTCCCAGCGCTTAGACCCGTGCTTTGCACATAGTAAGCACTTAATATATGCCTTAATAGTATTTATTATTATTAATCACTCCCGGAATTACACTTTTTACCCTCGAGACTTCTGGGTTCTCCGATCCCAAGCCCCTCTAGGAACATTGTTCTCTGGGCTGTCGGTTGATTGTAGGTTCTTATGTCAGACATTTTCAGAACTTACTGGGGTTTCCACCCTCATGTTTGACAGTCACTTAAAGTGCTGTTTTAATATAGCATGTATCATATCCCACTTTGACTACTGCATCCGCCTCCTCACTGACCTCCACATATCTTCCTTCTCCAGTCCTCCTCTGTTGTCTGAATAACATTTTTTAAAACAAGTGTTCCCTCCGTAGCTCATCACTCCTCAAAAATCTCCAATGGTTGCCCATCTATCTCTATATCAAACAAGCTCCTTACCATTGGCATAATTAGACTCGATCAGCTCTCTCCCTCCTCCCTTATCCCACTGTTCTCCTGTATACTCCCCTTCTCTACCACCAACCTGTTTTCTGTAACTCCATCTCATCTATCTGGCAGCTAACATTTTGCCCACATTTCTCTCTGGCCTGGAACTCTCTCCCCCTTCTTATCTGATAGATCACCACTCTCCCCATCATCAAAATCCTCCTAAAGTCAGATTTCCCAGAGGCCTTCACTGACTAAGCCTCATTTCTCAGCATGGCCTAGTGGATAGAGGAGCATGGGCTTGGGAGTCAGAGGTTCATTGGTTCTCATCCCAGCTCTGCCACTTTTCTGCTCTATGGCCTTGGCCAAGTCACTTTTCTGGGCCTCAGTTAACTCATCTGTAAAATGGGGATGAACACTGTGAACCCCCTGGAGAACAGGGACTATGTCCATCCTGATTTGCTTATATCCACCCCAGTGCTTAGTACTGTGTTGACACATAGAAAGTGCTTAACAAATATCACAATTTCTCCTGTATACCCCTGCACTTTTCTTTTAATGGTACTTGTACCGTATTTCTTTTAATGGAATTCGTTCCTGTGTCAGGCACTGTACTGAGCACTGGGATAGATGCAAGTTGATCAGTAGGACAGAGGGCTCAGTCTGAATCTCCACTTTACAGAAGAGGTGACTGAGGCTCAGAGAAGTTGAGTAATCAGTCCAAGGTCACACGTCGGATAAGTGGCGGAGCTCAGATGAGATCCCGGGCCCACGCTTTTTCCACTAGGCCACGCTACACTTTGAGCCCCTTTGGCACTTAAGGTTTACCACGCGGGCGCTTTTGTGCATATCCGTTTCCCCTTTCTGGACTGTATTATACTCTCCCAAGCACCTAGTACAGTTCTCTATCCTCAGTAAATGCCATTGATTGATATCGCTTTTCAAATCACTTTCCGAGATGACTTCATTTTGGTCTCTCTGTCCTTGCGAGGTACGGAGATGTGAGTAGCTCTCCCTATTTTATGCATGAGGAAACTAAGACCCACAGAGGTTAAGTTGATTTGCCCAGGGAAGGAATGCAACGTGTCAGTGGCAGAGCTTAAGAATACTACTACTACTACGAATAATAATGGTATTTAAGTATTTACTGTGTGCCTGGCACTGTACTAAGCGCAGGGGTAGGTACAAGCAAATCGAGTTGGACACAGTCCCTGTCCCACATGGGGCTCACAGTTTCAATCCCCATTTGACAGATGAGGTAACTGAGACACTGAGAGAAGAGAAGTAACTGAGAGAAGTGAAGTGACTTGCCCAGCGTCACACAGCAGACAAGTGGAAGAGCTGGTATCCTTTCAAAGACATTTATATGTAAACATACACCTGCTTCCAACAGGAAATAAGGGAGAGGGTAAAGGAGAAATCTGAACTCTAAGCATCTGTTTCTATGTTTTTGCTTTGTTTTTTTTTTTGTTGTTTTTGGTTGTTTGGGGTTTTTTGCTTGTGTCCACCCCAGTGCTTAGTACAGTGCCTGGCACATACCGCTTAACTAATACCCCTGCCCCAAAAAAGAGTCCCCAGTAGCTTCAGAAGGGAAAATCAGTATCCAGGCTCATAGTCTATGATAACAATCGACTTCTAAAGGCAGCATGAAGGTCAAAAAACTAGAACAAGTCCAGAATGGGCTCTCGGAGTCTCAGAAAGTGCGGCGACTCTATAGATGGAAGGCATATTGAGGCTTAGATAACTGTAGTCATGTCCAAAATCCTCTCTGGCTGTGGAACCTTGACCTATTCTTCAAAGCAGTTTCACTAGCATCACCCACCTAAGTGCTTAATAATAGCGATACCCTTGTTAAGGGCTTACTAGGTGTCAGGTACTGTTCTAAGCGCTGAAGTAGATACAAGATAATCAGGTTGGATACGATCCTCGTCCCACATAGGGTTCACAGTCTTAATTCCCATTTGACAGATGAGAGAACTGAGGCACAAAGAAGTGAGGTGACCTGTCCACGGTCACACAGCGGACAAGTGGAGGAGCGGGATTAGAACCCATGACCTTTTGACTCCAAGGCCTATGCTCCATCCACTGGGCCATGCTGCTTCTCAAGTAGTAGTTAGTACTACTACTACTGCTACATCTTTCCCAGTCCAATAAAAGGCTTACTCTGTGCTAAGCACTCTCCTAAGCGCTGTGAAAGATTATACAGGTGGGCAGCATGGTCTTGTGGCTAGAGCCTGGCTCTGGAGTCAGAAGTACCTGGGTTCTTATCCCCCCTCTGCCGCTCGTCTGCTGCGAGACCACGGGCGAGTCACTTCACTTCTCCGGCACTCACCGAACATGTAAAATGGGGATTCAGACTGTGAGCACCACGTGGGACTTGGACTGTGTACAATCTGATTAGTATGTATCTACCTCAAAACTTAGGATAGTGAACGGCACATAGTATGCGCTTAACAACAACAACAACAAATCAGTTCCCTGGCCAGAGCGTGGTAATAGACACAACGAAGAAATGAGACCACAGAATGTAAATAAGATGGGGGACAGAGACGAAGATGAAGTAGAGAAGCCTAGAGAAGCAGCGTGGCCTAGTGACAAGAGCAACAGCTTGGGAGTCGGAGGACGTGGGTTCTAATCCCAGCTCCTCCACCCGTCTGCTGTGAGACCGTGGACAAGTCGCTTAACTTTTCTGTGCCTCAGTTACCCCATCGGTCAAATGGAGATTAAGATTGTGAGCCCCAGGTGGGAGGGGGACTGTATTTAACCTGATCGGCTCTTACAACGGTGCCTGGCACATAGTAAAGTGCCCAACAGATACCGTAATTTTTATTATCGTCATTACAAAGTAGAAGAAAATAAAAGGTAGGGTACAGTGGCTAGAAGAGCAGAATTTTAGGTCACGGTAGCCTCCACAGCTGCCGCCTTCCAACATTCTAAATTTCTGTGGAGACGGAATGCCACCACGCCAGCTTTTGTCTTTCCTGCAGAGATGGAGCAGGACAGGTCAGGAAGGAGAGGCTGGGATGAAGCAGGTAGGGGGCCGGAGGGGAGGTGTGCAGGTTACTGACAGAGTAGCTGAGCCATTATGAGGATTATAAGGTTGAGGTGCACGCTATCACTGCTTCCTGCCAAAATGGAGAGAAGGAGGCCCGGCAGTGACGGGTTGGTGGTGGGAGCAGGACGGCGTGGTGCTCAACTCGCCGGCGGTTTGGGCAGCTGAGGCGTGGGCCGTTGCCGCTCCTGTCCCTCCCGTGGCTATGGAGGCTAGCTCCTCTCCCATCGGTTTAATCTCTTCCTGACTGGAATATTCTAGAGTAAATTCGTTGTGGGCAGGGAATCTGTCTACCAACTCTGTCACACTGTACTCGCCCAACCGCTTAGTACAGTGCTCTGCACACAGTAAGCGCTTAATAAAGCAGATTGACTGGAGAGGTTTAGACGAATGAAAGCTCCTCTAGTTCTGATCAACGCTGTGGCCATGTGGCTCTGTGCTCCAGTTTGGACCGACCAATCTGTGTGTCAATCAATCCATTGTATTCATTGAACGCTTACTGTGTGCAGAATACTACAGTAAAAGGTTTCTAAAAATGTAGACCTAGAACTGTCAGTCTCTTAGCATCAAAGCAGAAAGAACAGAGAGGTTCCATGGCATGAAATCTTGCACTTTGTGACAATGCATCCGTTTGTTTTGGGGGTTTTTTCCCCCCACATTGCAATACAACTGCCATTTATTCCATTCACTGCATTCCATAACTTCAGATCTACCCTGCACAAACGAGCAGCTCTGCAATCAAAACCTGCTTTTACTGTTTCATTAATGATGCGCCACGGAACATAACTCTCCACATAAACTACCAATTATGATTGGTTAAAAATTGCGCTTGTTTATGCTACTTTAAGAAACAAGCTGGTTCTGAATCTCCCCCCACCCCCAGTGTGTTTTGTTTTGATTTGATGATATTTAATAATAATGGTATTTGTTAAGTGCTTACTATGTGCCAAGTAGTGTTCTAATCACTGGAGTAGATACAAGGTCATCAGGTTGTTCCACGTGGGACTCACAGCTTACTCTCCAATTTACAGATGAGGCCACTGAGGCCCAGAGAAGTTAAGTGACTCGCCTAAAGTCACAGCGCTGATACGTGGCAGAGCCAGGATTAGAACCCATGACCTCTGACTCCCAAGCACGTGCTCTTTCCAGTAAGCCACAGTGCTTCTCAATTTAAGCTCTTACCATGTACCAGACATTGTACTTAGCGGTGGGGTAGAAACAACATAATCGATTGAACACAGTCTGTGTCCCCCACAGGGGCTCACAGCTTTAATCCCCATTTTATAGATGAGGAAACTGAAACACAGAGAAGTGAAGTGACTTGCCCATGGTCACATAGCAAACAGGTGTTTCAGCTGGGATTAGATTCCAGCTCCTCAGACTCCCAGGCTGGTGCCCTTTCCACTAGACCATGCAACTTAATAATAAGAAAAGTGGCATTTTTTAAGCGCTTACTATGTGCCAAGCACTGTTCTGAGCGCTGGGGAGGTTACAAGGTGATCAGGTTGTCCCATGCGGGGCTCAGCATCTCAATCCCCATTTTACAGATGAGATCACTGAGGCCCAGAGAAGTGAAGTGACTTACCCAAAGCCACACAGCTGACAATTGGCAGAGCCGGGATTTGAACCCCTGATCTCTGACCCCTAAAGTCCGTATTCTTTTCTCTGAGCCACGCTGCACCTCTGCTTCCGAGCAGCATTAAGAAATGTAAACCGTTAAGCAATATCAGACCAAGTAGCGGAACAGTTCGAGAAAATAGCCCTTAAAACTGAATAGCGCTTTCATTTTAATTTTATCTTTTTCTTGTTAAATATAATTTCTTGCCATTAGGTGAGAAGCAGCATGGCCAAGTGGAAAGAGCACGGGCTTGGGAGTCAGAGGACCTGTGTCCTAATCCCAATTCCCCCACTTTGCTGGGTGACCTTAGGAAAGTCCCTTAAGTTCTCTGTGCCTCAGTTTTCTCATCTGTAACATGGGGATTAAGACTGTAAGCCCCTCTGTGGGGCAATCTGATCACCTTGTTCATTATCAGGAGTCAGAGCTTCAAGTCATTCATTCATTCATTCATTCATTCGTATTTATTGAAAGCTCAACTGCTGCCAAGCCCTGTACCGAGGGCTTGAAAACCACAAATTGGCAACATTTTGGGGTGGTCCCTAACCAACAATGAGCTCAATGAGTCTAGAAGGGGGAGGAGACAGACAACAGAATAAGTAGGCAGGCATCGACACCAACAAAATACATACATAGAATTATAGATATATAAGCATTGATCAAATAGAGTACTAAATATGTACAAATATACGCAAGTGCTGTGAGTGGGAGAAGGCGGTAGAACAGTGGAAGGGAGTAGGGGCGATGGGGAGGGGAGGAGGAAGAGAGGAAAGGGGGGTGCTCAGTCTGGGAAGGCTTCCTGGAGGAGGTGAACCCTCAGTAGGGCTTTAAAGAGGGGAAGAGAGCCAGTTTGCCGGATGTGAGCGGGGAGGGCATTCCAGGCCAGAGGTAGTACGTGGGACAGGCGAGAACGAGGCATAGGGAGAAGATTAGCGTCACCATCCCCAATTCACCCGGTGTACCTGTCTTCTGTCTAGAGACTTCCTTCAGCCCAGCAAAATGCTGTGTCCAGTCAAGGGCTGTGCTGAGGACTGCCAAGGGGATAGAACCCAGATTCTTCTGATTCCAAAGCCTGTGCCAAACTTTCCACTCTGCCAAACCGCTTCTCTGCTCGTGTGCTTACTAACGGCAGAACACTTGACTAAACTTGTGGGAGAATCCAATAGAAGACAATTAGCAGACACGTTCCCCGCTCATAACGAACTTTCAGTGTAGAGGGGGAATAGAATCTGAAGTTCTGTCGAGCTGCTGACCAGTTGAGTGTCCCACTTGATAGGCATTCAGATTGGAGTGGCTGTGGGCATCTGGGTAACACTGATATCAACAGAGTAAACCGTTTCTTTCTGAAGATCTTTCTTGCGTGTTTGGGGGCCGAAGCGGTAGCGGCACTTAAGAGAGGTGTGGGCCAGCCTTGGCCCAGTTGGAAGCAGCGTGGCTTAGTGAAAAGAGACCGGGCTTGGGAGTCACATGTTTTGGTTTCTCATCCCAGCTGCGCCACTTGTCAGCTGTGTGACTTTGGGCAAGTTGCCTAACTTCTCTGTGCCTCAGTTCCCTCATCTGTCAAATGGTGGTGAAGACTGTGAGAGCCGCGTGAGACAACCTGTTTACCTTGTATCTACCCCAGCGCTTAGTACAGTGCTTGGCACATAGTAAGCGCTTAACAAGTACCATCATGATTATTATTATTCTAGGAGAGCAGTGAGGCCTACTGGATAGAGCGAGGCCCTGGGAGTCAGAAGGACCTGAGGTCTCATCCAGCTCCCGCCACTTGTCTGCTGTGTGACTGTGGCCGAGTCACTTCACTTCTCTATGCCTCAGTTCCCTCACCTGTAAAATGGGGATTAAGACTGTGAGCCTTCTGTGAGACACGGTCTGTGTTCAACCCGATTACCTTGTATCTACCCCGGCGCTTAGAACCGGGCTTGGCCCATAGTAAACACTTAATAAAAAATAATTATTATTATCATTCGTATATTTTAGTCTTCTCAAAGCCCCATCCAGGCCCGGGTTTGCCGGAACCACCCCTGGGACCTGGATCGTGGGACTGTTTTTTCCCCTGTGGGTCCTTAAAGGTCTTGCCCACTTGCACCCTTAAGCCATGGTAAGCTTACTTCTTGTTAAGCTTTCTTTGTCTGTCATCCCTTGAGGTGCCTTGCCCTGGATGAGCCATGATATTCATGAGAAGCAGCCTGATTCTGTGGAAAGAGCATGGGCTTGGGAGTCAGAGGTCACGGGTTCATATCCCAACTCTGCCAATTGTCAGCTGTGTGACTTTGGGCAAGTCACTTCACTTCTCTGTGCCTCAGTTACCTCATCTGTAAAATGAGGATTGAAGCTGTGAGGCCCCCCATGGAACAACCCGATCATCTCGTAACCCCTCCGGCGCTTGGAACAGTGCTTTGCACATAGTCAGTGCTTAATAAATGCCGTCATTATTATTATTATTATTATTATTATTATTAATTATTAAATGGGGTGAAAGGCCATTCCTAAATAAAGCTGCTAAGACCAGCAGGGAAATGACCACAAAGCTCTGCTCTGTTTCCTCTTCAACTGAGCGGTCACTACATAGGACTGGCACCACTTGTATTAGCAAGCTTGTCTTTACCTCAGGAAAATAGTTGTTTTCCATTAAATGTGAGTTGGGGAGTGGTGGGGAAATCATATCGCTGTAATGTGACAACTGGGCAGTGTTACAGGTTGAGAGAAATTCAGCTGCTTGGAAAAACATAAAAAATACTATTATTGGATCAGACTCATCTGTCACCAAATCCCGTAGGTTCTACCTTCACAACCGAGCTAATATCCAGCCCGACGGCTACCGTGCGGATCCAAGCCCTTTTCATACCTCACCTCGACTACTGCAGCGGTCTACTAACTGACCTCCCTGCCTTCTGCCTCTCCCCTCTCCGGTCTTTATTTCCTTCTCGTGCCTGGATCGCTTTTCTAAAAATACTGTTCAGTCCACTCCTCACTATGCACTAGCGCCCCATCCCTCAAGAGACTCCAGTAGATGCCCAACCCCCACTACGCCAAACAAATTCTTTGCCATCAGCTTTAAAACAGTCAATCAGCTCCCTTGCTCCCACCTTAACTCACTGATTTCCAACCACAATCCCGTCTGCACATTTCACTCCTCCAAGGTCCTCCTCCAGGTCACTCGGCAGGCTAGGAATAGACTTAACAATAGTGGGATTTGTAGAGCACCGTACTAAGGGCTGGTGTAGATCATCAGGTTAAAGTCCTGTCCCATCGGGAACTCACAGTCTAAGTAGGAGGGAGAGCAGTTTTCGAATCCCCATTGTACTGATGAGGCAAATGAGGCCTGGAGAAATGAAGCAATTTGCCCAAGGTCACAATAGTAGAACCCAGGTCTTCTGACTCCCAACCCCATATGCTTTCCACAGGTGCTCAATAAATGTTATGGACAGTGAAACTCTAGACGGCAAGCTTGTCGTGGTCAGGAAATATGCCCATTTATTGTCGTATCGTACTTTCTCAATAGCTTAGTATAGCGCGCTGCCCGTAGAAAGCGCTCAATAAATGTGAGTGAATGAAAGCACCTTGGTGAAGTGGAGTTCAAGTAGAAAGACAGCACATTCCTAAACTTTCTTCTATCTCAGTAGGGACCCGGTCCCTTTTTTCTGACAGGGAACCGGGGGAAGGATTAGGCCGCAGAACTCTTCCAATTCCCCTCTGTTTTGGGTTAACAGAACATATCCTAATGTTACATAATCTTCTCTTGAGTTTCTATTCTCTCTGCAAAGCCTATCGTGAAGCTTTAGTCATTTACCGTAAGTTCATCGTCGGCAGGGGACGTATCCGAGAGCTCGGTACAGCGCTCTGCACGTAGTCGGCACTCAGGAAATATCCTTGATTGATTTAGGAACTGTACTGCTTGTTAATAGAGTTGCGGTAATTTGTCATTCAACTAGTGGTAGTTGACAATATTGTCTGGTTACAGGCCAATCACACCTGCACAAACGAGCAGCTCCACGATCAAACCCTGCTTTTACTGTTTCATTAATGATGCGCCATGGAACATAAATAGTATATGTCACTTTGCAGCCCTATGAACTGAAATAATAGAAACGGAGAAGCAGCGTGGCTCAGTGGAAAGAGCCCGGGCTTTGGAGTCGGAGGTCATGGGTTCAAATCCCTCCTCTGCAACTTGTCAGCTGTGTGACTTTGGGCAGGTCACTTAACTTTTCTGGGCCTCAGTTACCTCATCTGTAAAATGGGGATGAAGACTGTGAGCCCCGTGTGGGACAACCTGATCACCTTGTAACCTTCCCAGTGCTTAGAACAATGCTTTGCACATAGTAAGCACTTAATACATGCCATAATAATGATAATTACTATTATTATTAAGAAACACTCCTGGAATTAGACTGTTTACCCTTGCGACTGCTGGGTTCAGAGTGAACGGAACATGCTGGGTTCACGTACAGAATGAACCTCTCTGACATCCACCCCTCTGGGAAGCAGCATGGCCTAGTGGAAAGAGCACTCGTCCGGGAGTCCGAGGACCCGAGTCCTAATCCTGGGCTCTGCCACTTGTCAGCTGTGGGACCTTGGGCAACTCACTTCACTTCTCTGCCCTTCAGTTCCCTCATCAGCAAAGTGGGGATGCACTACCCGTTCTCTCTCCTTAGTACCGGGCTTAGTTCGGCGCCTGGCATTTCGTAAGCACTTATCCCAAACCACAATTATTGTTATGGATGTGTATTCCAACATCTTTAACTCTTTCTCCCTACAATACATTCCTGACTCTACCCCTAGCACCTACCTCTAGCATGCAGTGATCCATACCTCTGTCTTAAAAGCTGTGAAGAGAAGACCTGTATGTCGAGCATTAAATCTAACATCAAAACAATGGCGAATCCTGGCCTAGGGCAAATGATTGGGCTTAAAATACCCCATTTGTTCGATGAGAAGATCCAAGCGGGATAGTATTAAGGGTAGTGAATGTGCCTAACACCTCTGATGTCCTCTCCCAAGTGCTTAATGCAGTGCTTTGCACACAGAAAGTACTCGTGAATGCCTCTGATTGAATAGAGAGATTAATGAGCATTAAGTTATTTGTAATGCCTTTCAGCTAGTAGGAAGTTTGCAATCATTCCCTTCCCTTTGTCCAGTCGTTTGAAAATCCTTTCCTTTGCATGAAAGTTAATTGCAGTGGCACATTTTTACGAACCATTTTTCTGACACCTGGAATTACAAGACCCGAGAACCGAGCCTTCCCGTAGTGCTGCTTTATGAGGATCAGGTGAAGATTTATGCCTCTCATTCCTCATCTTTCCGATACCCCTCTCTTTGATCCTTTCGGCCAGAAATACGTGCCCGGAAAATGGAATTTTAAGTCTTCGTTTGATGCCGCCTGGTAGGTTATCGCTGTAACCTCCGCCGATGTTACGGTTTCAGGACCAGCGTGCCGCTCGAAGGTTCAATAGGGAATTTTGTCTCATTACACTGAAGTACAGGCTTTAACATAACCGCAACATGGGTGACTCGGTTCCTCTCGTTTGCATCTCAGGTTTTTGTGTTTTGTTTAACGAGCTACGCACTCGGGTTAGGTCCACACTAGCACATGATCAGAATTTCAGTTCAAATATGTGTATGCATATGTGCTATTGTCAATTTTCAGCTATTTCATGAAACGGTACTTCGGACTTGCTACATAAGGGTGGGTGTATTTTCAGGCCAGAATTTTTCAGTCAAATTTGTAGTGTAAATCCAACTGTAGTGCTTGCATAATGTCTGAATTTCTACGCATAAGTAAACAATACTACATCTTTACTCCTGTAGAGAATTGAGGTGGCCAGCCAGCAAGAGACAAAGTATGTGTTGATTCTGAGCCCTTCAGAAGTTGAAAATAGAACTGTGTCTGTAGCCATAGAAATACAAACTCTATTTGAATTTCAGTCTTGTTCTTTCCGGTACGGTGAAAGTCATCTGCCTTAGTTCAAGACTTCAGTTGCGGTTAGAGGGTTGTAGAGATTTTTCGGACAATGCCTGTAGAATTTGAGTACCCGATTTCATGTGGCTTTTCAAAAATTGGCAGCATAGAGCTCTAATTTGCATCGTGGGTACTTCCGCCTTTTTTAAAATGTCGTCCCTTTTAAACTCAGTATAATGACCACGTTTCTCTGGGTGCAATACTTGAACTCAGATAACTCCAAGAAATGACCTGGCCCTATCAAAGGATGACTTTTAAATACCCCTTCTAGCTTGTTACCGTCGGGCTAGAGTAATCATTTGGAGAAAGGGGCCTGTCTTAATATTTGCTTTTACCCTTGAGACGTTCCGCAGTTCGAAGCTTTTGGCCAGTTTTTCCACTTCTCCGGTTATGGAAAACCAAAAACTAAGTTCTAATACTAATTGACTAGTAGCTAAGCATGAGGCACCAGTGTAGGTACAAAAAAACCAGTCCCGATGCAGTTTCTGTCCCTCATGGGATTCACATGGGAGACAGAATGGGTATTGAATCCTCATTTTAAAGACGAGCAAACTGAGGCACAGAAGTGAAGTGTCTTGCCCAGTGTCACAGGACAGGCAGGTGATCAAGCCAGTGGCCTAGTGGATAGAGGACAGACCCGAGAGCTAGAGGACCTGGGTTCTAATTCCAACTCTGCCACTCGTCTGCCGCGTGACCTTGAGCGAGTCATTTCCCTTCTCTGGGCCTCAGTTAACTTCACCTGTAAAATGGGGAGTAAGACTGCGACCCCCATGGGGGATATGGACGGTGTCTATCCTGATTATCTGGTATCTACTCCAGAAGTTAATATGGGCCATGGCACCTAGTAGGCACTTAACAAATACAATAAAAAAAAAATGCACTCCAAGGGCATGCTTTTAAGAAGCAGCCCGGCCTAGTGGTTAGAGCGCAGGCCTGGGAGTGATTAAGACCCGCATTCTAATCGCGGCTCAACATCTTGTCGGCCGTGTGACCTTGGGTGAGTCGATTGACTTCTCTGGACCTGTTACCTCATTTGTAAAATAGGGATTTAGAATATGAATCCCCTGTCGGACACGGACCGCATCCAACACGATTAGCGTGTATCTACACCAGTGCTTAGTACAGTGCCTGACATTTAGTCATCCCGGGTCTGCCAGTTGTCTGTTGTGTGACTTTGCGTAAGTCACTTAACTTCTCTGTGCTTCAGTTATCTCATCGGCAACATGGGAATTGAAACAGTGAACTCCACAAAGTACAGGGACTGTATCCTACCCGATCTGTTTTTATCTACTCCGGTGCTTAGTACAGTGCCTGACACATAGTAAGCACTTCAGCGTGGCTCAGTGGAGAGAGCACGGGCTTTGGAATCAGAGGTCAGGGGTTCAAATGCCAGCTTCGCAATTGTCAGCTGTGTGACTTTGGGCAAGTCACTTAACTTCTCTGTGCCTCAGTTATATCATCTGTAAAATGGGGATTAAGGCTGTGAACCACCTGTGGGACCACCTGATCATCTTGTAACCTCCCCAGTGGTTAGAATAGTGCTTTGCACATAGTAAGCACTTAATAAATGCCATTAAAAAAATACCGGAATTATTATTATTATTATTATTATTATTATTATTAAGTGCTTAGCAAGCACTGTTTAAAAAAAACACCCAAAACTCCGACCCCTAGGCCCCTGCTCTTTCTGCCGGGCCACACTACCCCTAAAAACTACTTAAACTGCTTGACTTATTTATATTTTTTTATCTTTTGTCTTCTGGAGAATGAATTTGGCTAAGTGGGGATGAGGAGTACTAATAGAAGTCACTTTGCAGCCCTATAAACTGAAATAATAGAAACAGAGAAGCAGCATGGCTCAGTGGAAAGAGCCCGGGCTTTGGAGTCAGAGGTCATGGGTTCAAATGCCTACTCCGCCAGCTGTCAGCTGTGTGACTTTGGGCAAGTCACTTAACTTCTTTGGGCCTCGGTTACCTCATCTGTAAAATGGGGATGAGGACTGTCAGCCCCATGTGGGACAACCTGATAGCTTTGTAACATTCCCAGTACTTAGAACAGTGCTTTGCTCATAGTAAGCACTTAATAAATGCCATAATTCTTATTATTATTATTAAACACTCCTGTAATTAGACCGTTTACCCTTGAGACTGCTGGGTTCTTCAATCCCAAGCCCCTCTAGGAACATTATTCTCTGGGCTGTCGGTTGATTCTAGGTTCTTATGTCAGACATTTTCAGAACTTACTGCAGTTTCCACCCTCATGTTTGACAGTCACAGTGCTGTTTTGATATAGCATGTATCATATCCCACTTTGACTACTGCATCCGCCTCCTCACTGACCTCCACATATCTTCCTTCTCCAGTCCTCCTCTGTTGTCGGAATAACTTGTTTTTAAAAAAGTGTTCCATCCATAGCTCATCACTCCTCAAAAATCTCCAGTGGTAGCCCATCTATCTCCATATCAAACAAGCTCCTTACCATTGGCATTATTGCACTCAATCAGCTTTCTCCCTCCTCCCTTATCCCACTGTTCTCCTGTATGCTCCCCTTCTCTACCACCGACCTGTTTTCTGGAACTCAATCTCATCTATCTTGCAGCTAACCTTTTGCCCACATTTCTATCGGGCTTGGAACTCTCTCCCCCTTCATATCTGATAGACCACCACTCTCCCCATCATCAAAATACTCCTAAAATGAGATTTCCGAGAGGTCTTCGCTGACTAAGCCTCATTTCCCAACGTGGCCTAGTGGATAGAGGAACACGGGCCTTGGAGCCAGAGGGTCATGGGTTCTCCCAATTCTGCCACTTTTCCACTCTATGGCCTTGGACAGGTCACTTTTCTGGGCCTCAGGTACCTCATCTGTAAAAGGAGGATGAACACTGTGATCCCCATGGAGGACAGGGACTATATCCAATCTGATTTGCTTATATCCACCCCAGTGTTTAGTACAGTGTGGACACATAGTAAGTGCTTAACAAAGATCACAATTATTATTTCCCCTGTATAACCCCTGCACTTTTCCTTTAATGGTATTGGTATCATATTTTTTGGAATGGAATTCGTTCATGTGCCAGGCAATGTACCGAGCGCCGGGATAGATGCAAGTTTATCAGTTGGACGGAGGGCTCGGTCTGAATCTCCACTTTACAGAAGAGGTGACCGAGGCACAGAGAAGTTCAGCGATTTGTCCAAGGCCACACGTCGTATAAGTGGCGGAGCTAAGATGAGAACCCGGGCCCACGCTTTTTCCACTAGGCCACGCTACACTTGGAGCCCCTTTGGCATTTAAGGTTTACCGTGCGGGCACTTTTGTACATATCCATTTCCCCTTTCTGGACTGTATTGTACTCTCCCAAGCACCTAGTACAGTTCTCTGTCCTCAGTAAACGCCATTGATTGATATCGCTTTTCAAATCACTTCCTGAGATGACTTCATTTTAGTCTCTCTGTCCCTATGAGGTACAGGGATGTGAGTACCTATCCCTATTTTATGCATAAGGTAACTAAGACCCAGAGAGGTGAAATGATTTCCCCAAGGAATGCAACACGTCAGTGAATAAGAGCTTAATAATAATGATAATAATAATAATAATACTAATAATAATAATAATAATAATAATAATAATGGTATTTAAGTGTTTGCCGTGTGTCAGGCACTGTACTAAGCGCAGGGGGAAGGTACAAGCAAATCGGGTTGGACACGGTCCCCGTCCCACCTGGGGCTCACAGTTTCAATCCCCATTTGACAGATGAGGTAACTGAGACCCAGAGAAGTGAAGTGACTTGGCCAGGGTCACACAGCAGATGAGTGGCAGAGCTGGTATTTTTCAAAGACATTAATATGTGAGCACAAAACTGCTTCCAACAGGAAATAAGGGAGAGGGCCAAGGAGAAATCTGAATTCTAAGGATCTGTATTTGTGTTGTTGGCTTGGGTTTCTTTTTTGTTTTTTTTTTTTGTGGCGGGGGTTTGCTCGTGTCTACCCTATTGCTTAGTACAGTGCCTGGCACCTAGTGCTTAACAAATACCCCCGCCCCAAAAAAGGGTCCTCAGTAGCCTCAGAATGGAAAATCAGGATCCAGGCTCATAGTCTTTGATAAAAATAGACTTCTAAAGGTAGCATGACAGTCACAAAACTTGAACAAGTCCAGAATAGGCTCTGGGAGTTTCAGAAAGTGTGGTGACTCTATGGATTGAAGCCGTATTGAGCCTTAGATAACGGTAGTCATGTCCAAAATCCTCTCTGGCTGTGGAACCTTGACCTATTCTTCAAAGCAGTTTCACTAATGTCACCCACCTAAGTGCTTAATAATAACGATACCCTTGTTAAGGGCTTACTATGTGCCGGGTACTGTTCTAAGCGCTGGAATAGATACAAGATAATCGGGTTGGATACGATCCTCGCTCCACATAGGGTTCACAATCTTAATCCCCATTTGACAGATGAGAGAACTGAGGCACAGAGAAGTGAAGTGACGTGCCCACGGTCACACAGCAGACAAGTGGAGGAGTCGGGATTCGAACCCATGACCTTTTGACTCTCAGGCCCCTGCTCCATCCACTAGGCCATGCTGCTTCTCAAGTAGTGCTTAGTACTACAACTACTGCTGCACCTTTCCCAGTTCAAATAAAGAGCTTACTCTGTGCTAAGCACTCTTCTAAAAGCTGGGAAAGATTATACAGGTGAGCAGCATGGTCTTATGGAGAGAGCCTGGGCCTGGAGTCAGAACGAACTGGGTTCTTATCTCTCCTCTGCCGCTCGTATGCCTCGTGACCACGGACGAGTCACTTCACTTCTCCGGCCCTCACCGAACATGGAAAATGGGGATTAAGACTGTGAGCCCCGTGTGGGACTTGGGCTGTGTCCACCACGATTAGTAAGTATCTACCTCAACACTTAGGATAGTGACCGGCACATAGTAAGCGCTTAACAGAAAAAAACAAAATCAGGTCCCTGGCCAGAGGGTGGAAATAGACACAACGAGAAAATGAAAACACAGAATGTAAATAAGATGGGGGACAGAGACCAAGATAAAGTACAGAAGCCTAGAGAAGCAGCGTGGCCTAGTGGCAAGAGCAACAGCTTGAGAGTCAGAGGACGTGGGTTCCAATCCCAGCTCCTCCACCTGTCTGCCGTGACACCTTGGACAAGTTGTTTAAGTTTTCTGTGCCTCAGTCACCTCATGGGTCAAATGGAGATTAAAATTGTGAGCCCCTGGTGGGACGGGGATTGTGTCCAACCTGATCGGCTCTTATAACAGTGCTTGGCACATTGTAAAGTGCCCCGCAGATACCATAATTATGATCCTTACCCTTACAAAGTAGAGGAAAATAAACGGTAGGGCACAGCGGCAAGAAGAGCAGAATTTCAGGTCACGGTAACCACCACAACTGCCGCCTTCCAACGTTCTATATTTTTATGGAGACAGTTTGCCACCATAACTGCTTTGGTCTTTCCCACAGAGATGGAACAGGAAAGGTCAGGAAAGAGACTTTGGAATGAACCTGGTGGGGGTTGGGGGGGGAGGTGTGCAGGTTACTGACAAAGTAGCTGAGCCATCGGGTGGATTATGAGGTCGAGGTGCATGCTGTCTCTGCTTCCTGCCAGAATGGAGGGAAGGAGGCCCGGCAGTGACGGGGCGGTGGTGGGAGCATGGAGGCATGGTGCTCAACTAGCCGGCGGCTTGGGCAGCTGAGGCGTGGGCTGTTCACGCTCCTGTCCCTCCCGTGGCTATGGCAGCTAGCTCCTCTCCCGTCGGTTTAATCTCGTCCTGACTGGAATATTCTAGAGTAAACTCACTGTGGACAGGGAATCTATCTACCAACTCTGTTACACTGTACTCTTCCATGCGCTTAGTACAGTGCTCTGCACACAGTAAGCGCTCAATAAATTGGATTGACTGGGGAGATTTAGAGAAGTGAAAGCTCCTCTACTTCTGATCATCGCTGTGACCATTTGGCTCTATGCACCAGTCTTGACTGGCCACTCTGTGTGTCAATCAATCCATTGTATTCAGTAAGGGCTTACTGTGTGCAGAATACTATACTAAGAGTTTGGGGGAGTACAATATAACAGAGTCGGTAGACGCGTTCGTTGTCCGTAACGACTTTACAGTGTAGTGTCCTGCCTCTCCTTCCCCTCCCCGCCTCCCTCAATCAATGGCTTGACCCTAATTAAGAATAATATAAACAATAATAATGACATTTGTTAAGTGCTTGCTATGTGTGAAGCACTGCTCTAAGCGCTGGGGGGGGGATACGAGGTGATCGGGTTGTCCCACGTGAGGCTCACAGTCTTATCCCCATTTTACAGAAGAGGTCACTGAGGCTCAGAGAAGTGAAGTGACTTGCCCAAAGCCACACAGCTGACAAGTGGCGGAGCCGGGCTTAGAACCCATGACCTCCGGGTCCCGAGCCAGTGCTCTTTCCACTGAGCCACGTTGCTGCCCAGCAGAACTCTGCCCGAAGGGTGCCCGGATTTTTCTGAAGTACTTGGGCTCCTGAACAAGTGTTGGGGTTCTTCCTAGGGGTCAGGCACAAATTAAGGCCTGGTGCCACCTACCTTAAATAGGTGGCTGATCGCAAGAGAGGATTCTAAATAATGTAGACCTAAAACTGTCAGTCTCTTAGCATCGAAGCAGAAAGAACAGAGCGGTTCCGTGGCAGCGTAGAATCTTTCACTTTGCGACAACGCATTTGTTTGGTTTGGGTTTTTTTCCCCCCACATTGCAATACAACTGACATTTACTCCATGCACTGCATTCGAAAACTCCAGATCTACCCCACTGCTCCCGTCACCCCCACCGCCTCCACCTTTCCCATACTCCACAGTCCTTACATCCTCCGATGCCCAGGACTGCCAAAATTCCAGCTCTGGGATGCCACCACGATCCGGTCGCACTTCCCCATGGATCACGCGGCATGGATTGTAAGCAGGTTACACGGTAGAGAAGTGGTGGAACCTGTGGCATTAGGACCAAAAGGAAGAGAATACAATGTGGGGTAGATCCTAAGTTTTAAATAGTTTAGCTCTATCTTTTGCAACGGCTTGAGGCAGATCTCTTTGATTCCTATACTGTGGGGAGCAAGTAGTGTTGTTCGGTCTGTTTATGCGACACTTTTCTTTTTCCAAGTACTCTCATCAAGTACCAACTTGTACTTCCCAAGCGCTTAGTACAGTGCTCTGCACACAGTAAATGCTCAATAAATACGATTGATGATGATGAAGTACCTCACTTTACCCTAACAACGTCCTTGAGAGGTTAGTATTCTCCCCTTTCTACAGATGAAGTAACAGTGGCATGGAGAGGTTTAATGACTTGACCAAGGTCAGTCGGCAGGTTAGGAACAGACTTAACCATAGTGGGATTTGTAGAGCACTGTACTAAGGGCTGGGCTAGATAATCAGGTTCAAGTCCCTGTCCTATCTGGGGCTTATAGTCTAAGTAGGAAGGAGAGTAGGTATCGAAGCCCCATTGCACAGATGAGGAAAATGAGGCCTGGACAAATTCGGCGACTTGCCCAAGGTCACAACAGTAGAACCCAGGTCTTCTGACTTCCAAACCCATACTCTTTCCACAGGGGCTCAACAAATGCTATCCATAGTGAAACTCAGGACCATAAGCTTATCGTGGTCAGGGAATATGCCCGTTTATTATCGTGTCGTACTTTCTCGATAGCTTAGTATAGAGCGCTGCCCGCAGAAAGCGCTCAATAAGTGTGAGTGAATGAAATCACCTTGTTGAAGTGGAGTTCAAGTATAAAGACACCACATTCCTAAACTTTCTTCTATCTCAGTAGGGGCCTGGTTCCTTTTTTCTGACCGTCAGCCGGGGGAAGGATTAGGCCTTGGAACTTTTCCAATTCCTCTCTGTTTTGGGTTATCAGAACATATCCTATTATTACATAATCTTCTCCCGAGTCTCTATTCTCCCAGTAAAGCCTATCGTGAAGCTTTAGTCATTTACCGTAAGCTCATCGTTGGCAGGGGACATATCCACCGACTCTGGTATGGCGTACTCTTCCGAGAGCTCGGTACAGCGCTCTGCACAAAGTCAGCACTCGGGAAATATGCTCGATTGATTTAGGAACTGTACTGCTCATTAATGGCGTTGCAGTAATTTGTCACTCAACTAGTGTTTGGTGACAGTACTGTCTGGTTACAGGCCGATCACACCTGCACAAACGAGCAGCTCCACGATTAAAACCTGCTTTTACAGTTTCATTAAAGATGTGCCACGGAACATAATTCTCCACATAAACTACCGACTGTGATTGGTTAAAAATTGCGAGTGCTCTTGTATCTGCTATTATAAGAAGCAAACTGATTCTGATTGTTTTCCCCCCCAAATGAACATTAGCTATATTCCTGGGCTATCTGGCCTCCGTGTCTGGCCCGCATCTCTCCTCTGCATCTTAAATTCATTGCTCTCACTCTGTGTTCTGGGGAGATAGAGAACACCAGCCATAGTGCTTGGCACATAGTATGCGTTAATGAGTACCAACATCATTATTAAATTAGCCTTCATTTTTTCATATCCAGCATTTTTTGCTCAGGGGAAAAATGTACTGCTATGCAGCCGTGGGTGCCGCTGAAAGGAAGCAGAGCCGGAACTTTTGTTCTCTAAACGGCGAAGGAAGCGTTTTTCTGAATTATCCTATTTCATCCTGTCCTTGGCTCCCAATCAATCAGTTGATCAATCGGTGGCACTTATTGAGCGTGTAACCAATGACTTTTCTTACTTTGCCTCTCTGGGAAATGAATACTTTGAGCATTCTTGCATTATTTTAGCTAAGCATTTAAGGAGAAGAGGTGAAATGTTCGAGTTGATGTTTAGCTTTTAAAATATTCACCAGGAGCACTTGGCACAGCCATTTCACTTCTGTCCCTGAGCTTTATTCATTTGAGTTGTGTTGTTGCTCTCTATTGGCACAGAAGAGCAGCAGTGACACGACCAGCTACGATCTAATATTTCGCATCATTAGAGATCTGCCCTCTGAGATGGACTCTTCGAATGAGCCGCTAGGGTCACCGAAAACGGCAGTAGAATAACCGTGGCATTGTGTTGATGTGTTTTGTTTTGTTTTGATGGTATTTAATAATAATGGTATTTGTTAAGCTCTTACTATGTGCCAAACGGTGTTCTAAGCGCTGGGGTTCCCGTGTGGGACTCACAGACTTAATCTCCATTTGACAGATGAGGTCACTGAGGCGCAGAGGAGTTAAGTGACTCGCCTCAAGTCACAGAGCTGAAATGTGGCAGAGCTGGGATTAGAACCCACGACCTCTGACTCACAAGCACGTGCTCTTTCCACTAACCCACAGTGCTTAGTGGTGGGGTAGAAACAACATAATCAGGTCGAACACAGCCCGTGTCCCCCATGGGGGCTCACAGCTTTGTTCCCCATTCTTTAGATGAGGTAACTGAAGCACAGAGAAGTGAAGTGACTTGCTCAAGGTCACACAGCAAACAGGTGTTTTAGCTAGGAATAGATTCCAGCTTCTCAGACTCCCAGTCTGGTGCCCTTCCCACTAGACCACGCTACTTAATCAATCAATCAATCAATCGAATTTGTGAGCACTTACTGTGTGCAGAGCACTGTACTAAGTGCTTAGTAATAATGACAGTGGCATTTTTTAAGTATTTACTATTTCTAAGCTCTGGGGAGGTCACAAGGTGATCAGGTTGTCCCCTCATAGTCTTCATCCCCATTTTACAGATGAGGTCACCGAGGTACAGAGAAGTTAAGTGACTGGCCCAAAGTTACACAGCTGACAATGGGCAGAGCCGGGGTTTGAACCCATGACCCCTGACCCCACGCTGAAATACAGAGAAATACAGAGCCACGCTGCTTCTGTATTTCTGAGCAGCGTTAGGAAACACTCGTTAAGCAATATAAGACCAAGTAGCGGAACAGTTTGAGAAAAGATCCCTTAAAACTGAATAGCGCTTTCATTTTAAATTTATTTTTTTCTTGTTAAATACATTTTCTTGCCATTAGGTGAGAAGCAGCATGGCCTAGTGGAAAGATCACGGGCTTAGGAGTCAGAGGACCTGGGTTCTAATCCCAGTTCCCCCACTTGTCTGCTGTGTGACCTTAGGAAAGTCCCTTAATTTCCCTGTGCCTCAGTCACCTCATCTGTATAATGGGGATGTAAACTGTGAGCCCCATGCAGGACAGGGGACTATGTCCAACCCGATTTGCTTATATCCTCCCCAGTGGATATAAGTAAATGTGGGTGCAACATATTCATTTGGGGTCTACTTGTCCATTGCACTCTGTGTTCTGTGAGAACATGCCCTGAAGGGAAGAGATTGACTGTGGCAACGTGCAAGTCATTAGCATCCCAACAATGGATTCAACTCACCTTCTAGACTTGTCAAGGCCTAATGGGCAGTCTACCAATTCTTTGATATGCTTGTAACATACTCTTCCAAGCACTCAGTTCAATGTCCTGCACACAATAAGCACTCAATAGACACGATCAATTGATTGGGCACTAACTGTGTGCAGAGCTTGGGAGAGTTTTCCCTCCTCCTTAGACTATAAATCCCACTTGGGACTTGATTATCTACCAAGTCCCAACAGTTGGTACAGTGCTTGACACATAGTAAGTGCCTAACACATACCATAGTGATTAATACAGTAGAGTTGGTAAACATAACAATAATAATAATAATAATAACGTTGGGATTTGTTAAGCGCTTACCATGTGCCAAGCACTGTTCTAAGCGCTGGGGTAGAGACAAGGTAACCAGGTTGTCCCACGTGGGGCTCACAGTCTTTGTCCCCATTTTATAAAGGAGAGACTTGAGGCATAGAGAAGTGAAGTGATTTGCCCAAAAGTCACACAGCTAAGTGGCAGAGATCGGATTTGAACCCATGACCTCTGACTCCAAAGCCCGTGCTCTTTGCAGTGAGCCAGGCTGCTTCTCAGACGTCATCTCTGCCCTTAGGGAATTTATGATCTAGCACTATAATCAAGTTCAAATTCTCAGTCTTAATAGCAGTACTTGTCAAGGGCTTGCTATGTGCCAAGCACTGTTCTAAATGCCGGGCAAGATACAAGGTGATCAGGGCAGACGCAGTTCCTGTCATTCCTCAATTCATTCGTTCAGTCGTATTTATGGAGCGCTTATTGTGTGCACAGTACTCTACTAAGCGCTTGGGAAGTACAAATCTGCAACTTATAGAGACGGTCCCTACCCAACAGAGGGCCCTACCCACGTGGGGTTTGGAGTCTTAATCTCCATTTTACAGACTAGGTAACCGAAGTACAAAGAAGTGATGTGACTCGCTCAAGGTCACACGGCAGACACACGGAGGGGCCGGGATTAGAACCCGTGTCCTCGGACGCCCGGGCCTGGGCTGTTTCCCCAGGGCTGTGCTGCCTCCGTGGACGGGAGACTCTGCGAACGGTAGGCATTTAATAAATAGTAGTGATTCAAATCAGTGCCATAAACAATAGTTTTCTTCCATTAGTCCTTAGCATTGTCTCTTTACTTCTGTCATCCCCCCAGAAATTGAAAAAAAAAACTAACAATAAGGAAATACAAATCAAGATAGCTACCGCAGAGTGACAACCCAACAGATACGTATCTCACAAAAAAGTACTCCCTAGTCATAAATAAAGCCAATTTCAAGTTCTGCTGCTAATGATCTGACGCCTTCTCCTGATGTGTTTTTCTTGCTTGCTTACGCACAGCAAGGATTAAACACGAATGGAACTATCTTTAAGAAGCGACAGGTTTATGGCATTAAAAAACCCATTAATTCATTCATTCATTAAAGCGTATTTATTGAGCGCTTACTATAAATCTTGGATCATTCCATAGGAAAGTCCCAGGATTTTTTCAGCTTAATCTCAGCTGCTCTGTTGCAGATATCTTATCTAAAGCATCCTCTGCAGGACTAAAGAGAACTTTGAAAGGAAGAATCACAATATTTCAAACAGTTGTGTTCATTGAGCACTTATTGTATACAGAGCACTTTACTCAGGTCTTGGAAGAGTACACAATGACCTTGCAGTCTAGGTGGGAACGTTTCTGCTCATTGTATTGTATTGTACTCTCCCAAGAGCTCAATCAATATCATCCATTAATAGAGGGGAGACAATGAATATGTGCATCCGTGCTGTGTGGCTGAGAGTGGGCTGAATGCAAATGTGCAAATCCAAGTGCTGAAGTGCCTCAGGGAGTGGGTGAAGAGGAAATGAGGGCTTAGTAGACTAGTGTCAAAGGCAGGAAGAAATGCGAGACTGCAGAGAAGGAGAGAGATCAGGATTGGAGCTGTAGATTTGGGAATCATCTGCCTAAAGATGGTTGTTGAAGCCAGGGGAAAGAATAGGTGTCCAAGGGAATTGATACAGATGGATAATCAATCAATCAATCAATCAATCGTATTTATTGAGCGCTTACTGTGTGCAGAGCACTGTACCAAGCACTTGGGAAGTACAAGTTGGAAACATATAGAGACAGTCCCTACCCAACAGTGGGCTCGAAGGGGGCCCAGAACCATTCAGTTGTGTGAACATAATCGTTAAATCAGTATTCTGAAAACGTATTCAAGAGTTTGGTGTAGAATTGTAGAAGTGTCTTCAGAGAAGCTGCGCGGCTCAGTGGAAAGAGCATGGACTTGGGAGTCAGAAGTCATGGGTTCTGATCCCGGCCCCGTCACGTGTCTGCTGTGTGACCTTGGGCCAGTCACTTAATTTCTCTGAGCCTCAGTTAGCTCATCTGTAAAATGGGGATTATGACTGTGAGCCCCACGTGGGACAACCCGATCACCTTGTATCCCCGCCCCCCCGCCCCCCCCCCCCCCCCCCCCCACCCAGGGCTTGGCACTTAGTAAGCCCTTAACAGATGTCATCATTATTATTTGACAGAAACATTCATGTTAATTTCTGAGCTATAGGTTAGCCTCTGCATCTCCTCCTGGAAGTCCACTAAGCAGTTTAAATATCTTATCAGAAAATTGAGACTTGAATATGGGGTGGGGCGGTGGGTGGGGGGATGAGAATAGATATATTATAATTTCTTTTTCAATACAGTAGAACTTAAAATAGTTTCGTTTCACTGGCCTTTCATAAATTTAAGATATGACTTTAAATGGAACTCATACTTTTATTCTACATCATTGTAAAAAAGTGTTTAGAGTGTCCCGGCACGGTATGAAGTGCCGGGGTAGGTACACGTTTCATTCATTCATTAATTTATTCAATCGTATTTATTGAGTGCTTACCATGCGCAGAGCCCTGTACTAGGTGCTTGGACAACTGGGCAACATACGGAGACAGTCCGTACCCAACCGTGGGCTCGCAGTTTAGAAAGAGGGGACAGACAGCAAAACAGAACAAGTAGAAGGGTGTCAATGCCATCAAAATAAATAGAATTACAGATCTATACATATCATTACTAAAATAAATAGAGTAATGAATATATACAAATATACACAAGTGCTGCGGAGTGGGGAGGGGGCAGGGCAGAGGGAGGGAGTGGGGGCGATGGGGAGGGGAGGAGGAGAGGATAAGGGGGGCTCAGTCTGGGAAGGTCCCCCGGAGGAAGTGAGCTCTCAGCAGAGCTTTGAAGGGAGGAAGAGAGCTAGGTTGGCAGATATGCGGCAGGAGGGCATTCCGGGCCAGAGGTGGGACGTGGGCCGAGGGTCGGCGGCGGGACGGGTGAGAACGAGGCACAGCGAGGAGGTGGGTGGCGGAAGAGCGGAGCGTGTGGGCCGGGCTGCGGATGGAAAGAAGGGAGGCGAAGTAGGAGGGGACGAGGCGATGGAGAGCTTTGAAGCCAATAGTGAGGAGTTGCTGCTTCATGCGAAGATCGATAGCCGATCACTGGAGACTTTTGAGGAGGGGAGCGACCTGCCCAGAGCGTTTCTGTAGAGAGACAATCCGGACAGCAGAGTGAAGCGTAGACCGAAGCCGGAAGAGACGGGAGGCCGGGAGGTCGGAAAGGAGGCCGATACGGTGATCCGTTCGAGATAGGATAAGAGATTGAACCGGCCAGGTGGCGGTTTGGATGGAACAGTTTGGACACAGTCCACGTCCCACACGGGGCGCCCAGTCGTAATCCCCATTTTACAGATGAGGTAGCTTTGTCACAGAGAATTGAAGTGATTTGCCCAGGGTCACGGAGCAGACAGATGGCAGATCCGGATGAGAATCCCGGTCCTTCTGACTCTCAGAACCATGTTCTATCCACTGGGCCCTGTTGCTTCTCTGGTGTAGAAATACACGGTTTACCCATCGATCATATTTGTGAGCACCTACTGTGTGCAGAACGCTGTTCTAACCACTCAGGAGAGTACGATAAAAAACACATTCCCCGCCCACAATGAACTTACGGTCTAGTGGGGTGGGCGCCATTAATATAAATAAATAAATCACAAATACGTCGATTTCTGCTGTGGGGCTGGAAGGGGGGCGATGAGTAAAGGGAGCAAGTTAAGGCCAAGGGAGTAGAAGAAAAGGAAAAGAGCTCTCAATCAGGGAAGGCCTCTGGGAGGAGACATTCCTTCGATAAGTCTTTGAAGGCGGGGAGGGAAACTGTACGTCGGACAGGAAGAAGGTCAGAGGCGGGACGTGGGTGAGACGTCGGCTGCGAGATAGATGAAATCGAAGTACCGCGAGTAGGTCGGCGTTAGGGGAGCGAAGCATGTGGGCCGAGTTGTCGTAGGAGAGTAGCCAGATGAGGTTGGAGGGGGCGAGGCGACGGGGTGCTTTAAAGGCAACGGCGAGGAGTCTCCGCTGGATCTGTAGATGGGCAGGCGATCGCCGGGGGTTCTTCAGGAGTGGGAAAATAGGACCTGAACGTTTTTGTAGGAAAATGGTCTGGGCAACAGGGTGAAGACTAAAGAGGGGAGAGATGGGAGGCGGGGACGTGAGGTCAGCCAAGAGGCTGATACAGGTACCGAGGTGGGATAGGATAAGTGGTCAGATTAACAGGATAGCAGTTTGGATGGAGAGGATAGGGAGGATCTGAGCAATGTTGTGAAGGTCGGACTGAGAGGATTTAGCGATGAGTGGAATACGTGGTTAGTATAGTGCTCTGCATACAGTAAGTGCTCAATAAATGTGAGCGAATGAATGAATACGCGGATTTGAATGAGAGATAGGAATTAAGGATAATGCGAAGGTTAATGGGCTCATTTCTGTGTATGGAACGTATCTAGGTTCACCTTAATTTATACTTATTTTGCCACATACCTGCAATTGAAGTTGCATCATTTTTATAATCATAATGGCATTCGGTAAGCGCTTACTCTGTGCCGGGCACCGTATTCAGCAGCGGGGTAGATACTGGCAAATCGGGTCGGACATAGTCCCCGTCCCCTGTGGGGCTCACGGTCTCTATCCCCATTTTACAGATGAGGGTTCTGAGGCCCAGAGAAGTAAAGTGGCCTGCCCCAGGGCACACAGAAGACAAGTCGGTGAGACGGCTTTAGAACCCATAATCCTCTGATTCCCAGGCCCGGCTCTGATTCCCAGGCCTGGGCTCTCTTCCCTACGCCATTGTACTCTTTCAAGTGCACAGTGCTCTGCACAGAGCAAACACTCAGTAAATACCACTGATTGATTGTAAGGTTGCTTTTTCTTCCTCCTCCCAGTAACAGGAAATGTATCCTTCTGCCTTCCCTTTAGATTGTAAGAACCTCAAGGCTGGTGACTGTGTCATCTACTTTTTATTAATAATAATTATAATAACGATGGTATTTGTTAAGCGCTTACTATGTGCAAAGCACTGTTCTAAGCGCTAGGGAGGTTACAAGGTGATCAGGTTGTCCCACCGGGGGCTAACAGTCTTAATCCCCATTTAACAGATAAGGTAATCAAAGTGCAGAGAAATTAAGTGACTTGCCCAAAGTCACACAGCTGACAAGTGGGGGAGCTGGGATTTGAACCCATGACCTCTGACTCCAAAGCCCGGGCTCTTTCCACTGAGCCATCCAGGTATTTTAAGTGCTCTGCACACAGTAACTGCACAGTAACTTCATGGCTCAACCAAGAGTATTTTGTAGGAATCTATACCCATGACCGCAGGACAGTGGAAGAACCAAGAGAGTTCTGATATTGAATATTTTCAAGATACTGGTGATTTAAGTTCAGTGAATCAAGCAGAGAGAAAATACTGGGCTTTATATCCCCTGTATCCCTGAAGTGACCACACCAATGTAGTTCCTTCCTCTCCTTCCCTCCCACACTCCAGAGCTGCAGACGGTTTCACTCTGCCTGCAGTTACTTTTAACATGAGTGAAATGGATGTCAACCCACCCGATAATCAGTGCAGGCAGTAGGTAGAATCTGTAGGCAGTCACCCAAATTCCTCGTCTTCTGGGGAAGATTCTTAAAAAACAGCTAAGGAAGCGGCAAGGTCCAGTGGACGGAGCATGGGCCTGAGAGCCCGGAGGACTTAGACTTATAATGCTAATAATGATGGTATTTGTTAAGCGCTTACTGTTTTTGAAGCACTGTTCTAAGTGCCGTGGGGGGATCCGAGGTGATCAGGTTGCCCCTCGTGGGGCTCACCATCTCAGTCCCCATTTTACAGTTGAGGTCGCTGAGGCACAGAGAAGTTCAGTGACTTTCCCAAAGTCACACAGTGGACACACGGCAGAGTCGGAATTAGAACCCACGACCACCTCCGGCTCCCAAGCCCGTGCTCTTTCCGCTGAGCCACGGTGGGTTCTAAGCCTAGCTCCCCGACTTTTCTGCTGTGTGACCTTGGATAAGTCACTTAATTTCTCAGTGCCCCTGCTACCCTGTTAGTAAAATGGGGATTCAGACTGCGAGGCCCAGGTGGGACGGGAATTGTGTCTAACATGATTAAGCGCTCAGTACAGGGCTCTGCCCACAGTAAGCACTCAATAAATACGATCGAACGAATGAATGATTACCTCGTATCAACTCGGCGCTTCGTACGATGTCCGGCACACATTAAGTGCTTTACAAATACCATAACAAAGTGGGTGCAAAGTAAATCCCGAGTGTCAGTACAGAGGACCCAGCCTGTGTACACCAGCAGACGGGCACTGAGTGTTTGCGGAGCTGGCTTTGAAACAGAACGATCAGGCCCTGGTTGCACACTCTCACACGGGGCTGCCGGGTAGCAAAGTGGTGCTGAAGCTGAGTGATGGAAATAGGATTTCTTCTTCCTTGCCTCCTTCCTCCCTGCTGCCTCACTTTACCCCAGTCCCCGCTTTCTCTCCCCACCCCCCCATCCCAGTCCTCCATCTCTCCCCCACCACCCTCCGCCCTTTCCCATCCAGGAGCAGAACGGTAAGAGAGAGAAGGTTGGCAAATGGCCCAAGGAGCAGCAAATGTATAATTTAGCAGAGGCTAGCGGAGCTGGTTCCTTTGGAGTGACTGGGTCACTCACTAGCCCCCACGGCCCCCTGACACGCTCTCTCGGGTCATCTCTCACCCGTGGCCGGACCCCACCGCGGTGCCTTTCCTCACTTCACGCTGCCCATCACCCTTATGCCCTCCCCTCGTCCCCTCTGATATCTGACAGATCTTTCAGACCGGATTTCAGTGGAAGCTTCTCTTAAATGCTGTGTTTGGTAACCTTTTTACTGAAACTGGGTGGACGAAGGCCACCTTTTAAAAGTGCCTGATGAACTGACTAAGGTTTTATTTTGGTAAGAGGTTTGACCTCGTAATCGATTGCATCACCTGTGTCTTTCTCTGACCCTGTGTGAAAAAACTGTCTGTATATCCTGAAGGTGCCTAAAGGTTGAAATGTAAGAATTAAGATCCTTCAGCTCTTACTGAGAAGTGCCCACTCGAGAACGGCACATTTATACATTCATCTGAGCTAGTTCTTTTTTTTCTTTTCTAAGCATTTTAAATTGCACCTTTTAAATCGAATAAGGAAATCAAGTGAGTGTAGTAGAGTAGAGTGGAATACCGAAATGGCTAGGCAGGTCATTACCGTAGGACACTAGTTGAAATGTAATCACCGGGAAGACACTTTTGATACTTTGTATGGAATTTCTGGTTCTGATGTGCAATCTAAAGGTTAGGTAGTTTGAAAAACGTACCAATGCTAGAGTCAGTGGGTCTCGAAATTCTCCGTCAAGACATCGAACAGACCTTATGCTCTTAAATTCAGGTTGGCGCTTCAGTGGGGAAGAAAATCCTAGATCCTATTGCAATGCCGAAATTGCTAGGGGCACAATTTTTCCCTTCCCCTTCCTTAATCTATATAGATTCGAGGGCTTAAGGCATTGCCCAGCAGTCAGGCACTTGAACAGGTGTATTGGAAGATGTAACGGTCAGTCATTTAAAGTCAACACAGTTGAGTTGTAGAGAAGGTTTGCCCCAGTTTTATTTACTTCCAGACTGTGAGTTTCAAGGCCCACCCGGCTTCAGCAAAAGGGCAGAGTAATCATTTAAGAAAATGAAGTATTTTTCATGCACTATGGAATTGTGAATATTTTTTCAGCCTGGCCTAGGTAACACTGTTCTTGAACAATATACAAGCCAGCTGTGTTGAAAATGAAAATGAAAGAGAGCGTGTGTGTGTGTGTGCGTGCGTGTGCACGCATGCGTGTGTCCACAGAGTATTTTTTCCTTTATTTTGTCTTTTCCCCTGTGAGCTAAGCTCAATTAAATATGTGAGTGTAATTTGGGACAGAATTGGATTTAGTTGGGTTTTCGACTCACATCTTTTGACCATTGATAATGGACATTTTTTAGTTAGTTGTTTTTTGGGTTGATTTTGCTAATTTTTACCTGAATGAACCTTTTGGGCTGTGACCAAGGAATCTTATCCCAAATAAAATTGACTGGTAACAGCTGGTTGAAAATAACATTTTAGATGTTAACAGCAGACTCAGGTACAAATCCAGTTTTACTCGTATTCTAAAGCTAAAGTCAGAGTAAACATTGTTCCTGGTTACATAAACATATGGAAAATTCAAATGCTGAAAAATTAACTCATGAAATTGTATTTAAAGTGTACCATAATACTAATTAATGAGGGAGGGGAAAGAGATTATATGGATCTTAAATTACTGATTAGAGAAAACTGACAAACCTTTACAAGAAAAAAGTCAGTTGATGATTTGGCTTTCTGCCTCTGGAAATAAAAAGAGTGGTCCATTTTTGCACACTGGCTAACGATACCAAGATCTTATAAATGCAGCTTCTACCTGGTGAATGACATGTCTCTGGCATATTATTTTTGACCTACAACCGATCCTTTATTAGTCAGGGTCTGACTGATCGGTTGCAGATTATCCAAGAATCTTGCTGCTGTTTCCTCTCGCTGCCTGCCTCTTTGGCCATTGGGCTGATTATTGCTAGGGTAGAATAAGGGGAAACTCGCCAGGATTTCTCTGCTCATCTATAGCTCTGATGAAAGGGTAGGTGGGGCCGTCTGGTCGAAACAAAGTTCTGAAACTTTTGGATTATCTGTGAAGTTTCATTATTCCTCCCATTCCTGGCTCTGCTAGATTGCCAAATCCGGGATGACGTGGGATCGCGTCTCTTAACCTGCTCGCTCGAGTGCTTGGAGCAGTGCTCAGCAAACGATGGGAACTCAGTAAATCCTATGGGTTATTAAAAGTTCCTTCTGGATAGGGAATGTCTCTTCCAATCCTGTTGTGTGGTACTCTCCCAAGTGCTCGGTACAGTGCCCGGCGCACAGTAAACGCTCAATGAATAACATTGATCGATTACAGTTTTTAGGCCCTCGTATGAGAGGGTTCATAGGGGCCTATCATAAACTGACAAATACACATTTCTCGAGTGTCAGAGCTTTCTTGGGCTCAGTCGCAATGGGTGAAAATTTGAATTTGGGTTTTCAGAGTCCTTTGGAATGCTGACTTAAGTGGGATGCAGGGACAGAATTCCATCTACTTTGTGAACGGAATGTCTTTCGTATTCACGAGAGGGGGATAGTTTCTGTTCCTGATTTTTGTGGGAGGAAAAACAAAATAAATCCACCTGTTTGTTTCCCTAATTCGGATATTTTTATCTGCTGTAGAAGAAGTATCTTCTTTGGAGCACATTTTGTTGCTAATTATCGAATTTTAGGGGGCAGGTTGATTCTTGAGTGAAGTATGTCTCCAATTCTGGGATTGTTAACTCACTGGGAATACTTGTAACATTAGTTGTTCACCATCAAAGTTGACAAAGCCAGCAGATATAAAAAGTATGTCTGAGATATTCTGAGATACCGGTTTACGTTTACTATGAAGTTATTTTGGAAAGGAGCAATGTGATCCATAGGGAACCTAGTGGACAGTCATACTCATTAGACTCTGTTAGATTCTCTTAGAGTCTGTTAGAGTCTGTTAGATTGGATCTGAAAGAAGAAGAATGTTTAACCAAAAATGAAACCTTATCCAGACCACTCATAGTGGTGTGTTTTTTTTTTTTTACGGTAGTTGTGAAGCGTTTACTGTGTGTCAAGCACTGTTCTGAGCGCCGGGATGGGTACAAAATAGGCCGGATACCGTTCCCGTCCTTCATGGGGCTCACGGTCTAAGTAGGAAGGAGAACAGGTAGTGAATCCCCATTTGGCCGTCAAGGAAACTGAGGCACAACTAAGTTAAGTGACCTGCCCAAGGTCACATGGCAGGCGAAGGGCGGAGCAGGGATTAGAACCCGGGTCCTCTCGGTCCCAGGCCTGGGCTTTATCCCCTAAGCCATGCTACTTCCTTTCTCGTTGGATGTTTCATTCCAGTTGGTGAGAGTGTAGTAAAAGAACTTTGTCGGATGGGAAAATATTTTGAATGACAAGAGAGGGCATTATTTGTACCAAGCTTATTATGTCACGGTTTGTATCCCAACTCGCCTCGCTTTAAAACTGGCCGTAAAAAGAAGGGGAAAGCAGCCGCCGTAGGCCATCAGGAAAGCTGGCCCTGAAAAATCCGATGTCGTACAATTGACCGAAAGATCGTTTATGCAGAGCATTAGTAGACATATGTTGTCTTTACCCTTCTCTCTCTCTTCCCCCTTTCCCTCTTCCTGGAAATCTTTCCATCACTCTGGCTTTCTCCTGTCACTCTCCTGTTCCCTTTGGTCGGTCGGTGTATTTTGTTCTCTTCTCCAGTCCTCTCTGTGTCCCTGAACTCCCGTTTCTAAGGACGACAGTGTCAAGCCAAGCACTGGGCTAGAAACCAGATAATGAGATCAGATACAGCCTCCTCACCATTTGGGGATCACAATCTTCTGCCTCTTTAGATAACTTTCCTCTTCAATTCTGCCAATCAAGGTCCCTGACTTTGTTTTCACCCTTCTGCTGTGATTCTTCTCTTCTTTTCTTTTAATGAGGTAGGTGAAAGCTAGGCCAGTTTTTACTCTCACCTGGAGTAAAACTGCCCGTCCTTCCCCGCCTCCTGTTAAAACTCACTTCCTAACTCCCTAGCCTCTGTCACTGCCACTCCCATGGCTGGGGCTGCTTTAAAAAAAAAACGTCTCTCTGCCCCAGCTCTGAGCCTCTGCCTCCATGACTGTCAAAGCTCGGGGGCAGGACCCGAATCTGGTAGTAGGAGGCTAGGGAAAGAGTCCTTAGTGCCCAACTGGTCCTCCGCATGACTTGGTCCCTTAGGCGAGGGCATCTTTTTAAACAATTTTTTTCTGTTCTTGAACTATTCCTCTTCTATTCTTTCTCTTCTTCTTTCTGTTTCTTAACCCCCTTCTCCCTCATCTCCCCGTGTGCTTTAGGTGCTCATTTTTGCTCTTTCTTTTTTCCTGATTTCACCCGCTCTCGCTGTGTTTGTATATGCCTCCTCTAGGCCCCTGTCATCCTCGTCCCTTTACAGACCGTATCTGCCGTGTCTACCGACTCTGTCCTATTTTAACCGGTGCTTAGTGCAGCGCGGTATGCACAGGAAGCGCTCGATAATTACCGTTGATTAACTGAGGAACATTTGGCTGAGGAAGGGATGCCACAAAAGGGCTCTGGCTTTCTCCCTCCCTATGGCCAATTGGCAGGGGCATAGATTTGCAACTCAGCCTTAACAGATTCCTTTTATTTTGGGCTGGCAGCATGAAGGAATTAATCCAGTAGGTAGAGGAGAGGCTCAGAAGTCCAGAAGGGAAGGACAGATGCTTGTTTGTCTTTGACAGGTTCAGTCTTCCTTCCACTTTAGTCATCCTTGAAAACATGTGTCACTGAAAGGGAAAACCAGAGTCGGGGCCACGAAGGTTCAAGACTGTATAACCCCATGGTCTCCACTGTGGCTAAAGGAACTCGCATCTCGTCAAGAATACGAGGGCCAGGAGGCACAGAACGTGGGTATCGGCAGGACCGGGAAGAGAACGCACATATAGCAGTGCGGCTTGGCGGACAGAGCACGGGCTTCGGAGTCAGAGGTCATGGGTTCAGATCCCGGCTCTGCCGAATGCCAGCTGTGTGAGTTTGGGCAAGTCACATCACTTCTCTGGGCTTCAGTTACCTCATCAGTAAAATGGGGATTAAGACTGTGAGCCCCCCGTGGGATGACCTGATTGCCTTGTAACTTCCCCAACGGTGCTTTGCACGTAGTAAGCGCTTAATAAATGCTATCATTATTATTATTCTACCCACACTACTTCTTTATAGAAAGCCGCAGAGGGGCATCACGGGCATCCCTCCGCTGCTTCCATTTCCATCTGAATGGAGCATGTTTCCATCTGAATGGAGAAGGGTGTGAACCGGGGAAGTGTGACTGCCTCCATTAAGCAGCTCTGGGCATACTTTGCTGTGCCCCTTGGAGTGTAGTAGAAAAAATCAGTTCGGGGATTAGCGCTGTGCCTGAGTCAACTTCTGATATTTTATCTCTGAAGCACCGGAGTCTTCTGGGGGGACTCTGCAGATTAAGCTCCCCCTCCACACCCCTGTCCTCTGCTCCCTCTTCCCTCCCCATTCCCCCCCCATCAACTCACTCCTTTTGCTCCGCCCCCTTCCCCCTCAAAGCACTTGTGTATAGATGTACATATTTATAATTCTATTTATGTTCATGGTGTGTATAGGTCTATCATTATGTTTATTTTGATGCTATTGATGTCTCCCTTGCGTATCTTATGCCCTCCCCTCTTTTTTTGTTAGTCGTATTTATTGAGTACTTATGTTGTGCAGGGGACTGGACTGGGAGAGTACAGTGTAACAGAGTGCTTAATATCTGCCAGGTGCTTTACCAAGCCCTGGGGTAGATCCAAGATAACTGGGTTGGACCTAGTTCTTCTCCCCCACGGGGCTCCCAGACTTAATCCACATTTGACAGAAGAGGAAACTGAGGTACAGAGAAGTTAAGTGACTGGCCCAAAGTCACATCCATCCACTCCCTTTCCCTCCCCTATAGTTTTTATCGGGCCATACGGTCAAGGTCATATCTAGTTCATTCTTCAGCGAGTACGCAAAGATTCACCACGGCCGCTTACTCCAGCCCTAAGCGAGTTTGCTGCTCCTCTGAATTGGACTGGGCATTCAAACTTACCACGGGGCGCTTCATGGAAGCCGTCGAGAGGATGTTGGTCCCCGTGAGCCTTCCTCTCCCTATAGGCCGTGGGCCAGGCACGGTATCTAGATGAACGTCCTTACACATTCCCTTGGGATTTAATACAATGGCCCGAGCATTCAGTTGCTTTATGAATATAATGAATTGAAAGAGAGCTGGCCTGTGAAAGGGTTTGGGGGTCGGGGGGAATGAGAAAAAGTGACTTAAAAGTAAGTAAATGGAAGCCAAAACCTACAGGAAATTACTATGCATTTAGGGGGCAGGGAGCCTGTCTTCTGCTTCCGGTGCTCTTTCAACAACTGAGCACAGTAAAGACTCCAGTGAGTCTAATTCGTTTAATGAGAATACAACCGATACAGACAATCCTTGGACATTTGTCCCAACTGATTCCAAAAGGCTGTAGTTGAAGTCAAAATGGAACTCAGGGTAGTTATTTTTGCCTAGGAACAATGTTACAAATGAGAGAAGTGGTCTATGAAGCAAGGACCCAAACCCCATTTTTTTTTTTTTACCAAAATTACCCCAAACTATTTTTTCTGTCAATCATAGGTAATATAGCTAGAGCCTTGCATTGATATTGACTGTAGACCATAAGCTGGTTGTGGGCAGAGAATGTCTGTTTATTGTACTGTACTCTCCCGAGCGTTTAGTACAGTGTTCTGCACGCAGGAGTATGTCATTAAATACGGTCGAATGAATGAATGACTCAGATATCCGGTGACAGGGTCGTCAACGTTTACTTCATCGGTAAAATGGACAATAACCCACCCGGTAACCCCATCGACCCTTCTCTTCTTTCTCCCATATTATCCTGCCCCCCACCCAGAATCTCTGAGCATTTTCCTCGCTGTTCCTTCTACCTTCTTTAAACTCCGCTCCTTCTTCCCACTCCCTACTATGTCTGTTGAAATGGTTTCCTCATTTTCCTGCAATTCCCATTCCCCTGCTAACCCAGAGCTACTGCCGTAAAAGAAAGTTAACGTTGCAAAGTTGAAATGTAAATTTAGAAACTGAAGTATTAGTGCCATCCGTCACAAGTCGAAACCTCAAAGGCAAGGATTTCCAGTAATGTATCGAGATGACTCTCGATAAAACTACGGTAAAAGTTTCCCCCATTTGGGCTTATGGAGAGTGGGGGAGGAAGGTCTAGCATTAGTAAAGAAAAATCTGAATTTTACAAGTTGTGGTTTCTTTTTAAGAAAGCCATTTTACTCCAGCACAGTGACAGTGTCCCCCAAAAGTACTATAGCAGTGTAGACTTGACTAACAATTCCTATAATAATAATCATAATGATGGCATTTGTTAAGCGCTTACTATGTGCAAAGCCCTGTTCTAAGTGCTGGGGGGGATACAAGGTGATCGAGTTGTCCCTCGGGGGGCTCACGGTCTTAATCCCCATTTTACAGATGAGGTCACTGAGGCTCAAAGAAGTTAAGTGACTTGCCCAAGGTCACACAGCAGACACGTGGCGGAGTCGGAATTAGAACCCATGACCTGACTCCTAAGCCCATGCTCTTTCCACTGAGCCACAGTGCTTCTCTATGCATTCCCCCCACCCAACCTTCCATTCTGCCTGTACATTGGTTTTGACTACATGTGTTTGGATGATAAGCTTCTCGTGGATAGGGCACCCCTACTGTAATGGGTTGTACTCTCCCAAGCAATTAGTACAGAGCGCTGCACTACAATAAGTGCTCAATAAGTAACATCGATTGATTTATGCATATGCATGAATATACACATGTGCACACATGCATATATAGTTAGTTCCTCTCCGCAGATTCTTAGTACTGGTGAGAGTGCATCACTGACTTCATTATTGCACTTTCCAAGTGCTGAGGACAGTGCTCTGCACACAGTAAGCACTCAATAACTACTCTTGAAAGATTGAATGCCGTTAAGGAGTTGGGGAACATTTATCCTGTTCCTTTACCACCTATCGGGGTGACCATTGGAATCGACTGCATCTGTCGTTCGACCGTATTTATTGAGCCCTTACTGGGTGCAGAGCGCTGTACTCAGTTTTGTCTGTCTCTGTTTTATTGTTCTCTCCCAAGCACTCAGTACAGTGCTCTGCAGCCAGTAAGCGCCCAATAAGTACGACGGATCGGTCGGTGCATATCAGGCATGGCGAGCACTAGGAGGCGGCGTGATGTAAGGTCGGGCGAGAACACGACTCTTGTGATGGGAGAACCGGGTGTATTACTGGGGCCATTAAGAAATAATGTCTGAAAAAGTACTTTTAACATGACATGAGGTTAGCCTTAAGGTGTGGGCTTAACAGAGTATCCGTGGTGGTTGTAGCATGTATAGTCTGCAAACATTAGTGAGTAACAAAGCGGAGAGAAAAATTAAGGTGCCGGGGAAAAAGCATAGCAGGAGGCGCCGGGCCTCATTTGGTTCTCTTCGCAATGTGCCTTAATTGCTCAGTGAGAATCCTGAGCAATTACTCACCACCCTCCTCACCCTCGGCTTCAAGGCTGGGAGGGAGGAAGAACAAAAGGGAGCAAGTCGGGGGGTACGGGAGGGAGTCTGACAACAGGAAAGGGAGACAGAGTCGGGGAAGGCCTCTCGGAGAAGCTGGCTCCTCAGTAAGGCTTTGAATGTGGGGAGCGTAATCGTCTGTCGGATTTGAGGAGGGAGGGTGTTCCGGTGTAGAGGCGGGACGCGGGCGAGGAGTCCGTGGGAAGATAGATGAGATAGAGGTATCAGGGGAGTGAAGTGTGAGGGCTGGGTTGTAGTAGGGTACAGTTGTAGTTGTAGTAGTAGTTGTAGTACAAATGGGGGAGCAGCGTGGCTCAGCGGAAAGAGCACGGGCTTCGGAGTCAGAGGTCAGGGGTTCAAATCCCGGCTCCGCCAGTTGTCGGCTGTGTGACTTTGGGCAAGTCACTTCACTTCTCTGGGCCTCGGTTAACTCATCAGTAAAATGGGGGTTAAGAATGTGAGCCCCTCGTGGGACAACCCGATCACCTTGTAACCTCCCCGGTGCTTAGAACAGTGCTTTGTACATAGTGAGTGCTTAATAAATGCCATTATTATTATTATTATTATTATTTTTATTATTATTACAGTATTATTATTTGTATGTATGTATGAATATACGCATACACACACACGCATATATACTTAGTTCCTCTGTACAGATTCTTCGTCCCGGTGAGACTTCATCAGGGGAGGTTCCCGTCCCCTCTCCCCTCCCCGCCACGGGGCAACGGGTCACACTGCAGCCTGGGCCCTCTGGCTGTCCGAGCAGCCGGGCGCCTCCCCGCAGGGGGATGGCTACGGCTGGGTCGGTGGGGCTCTCGTCGGAGCGGGGAAGGTGGGTCTAGAGAGAGAGGGGCCCAGATGGGGACAGACCCGGGGCTGCCCACTGCCAGGGATGCCAGTCCCTGGAGACTGAAATAAATTCACCTCCGGGTGTGTGGGGGTGGGGGAGGAGATCAGTTTCCTGGGACTTAGTTCTTGCTTTTTACTGTTATCAAAAGGATGGACATCCGAATCACCTCTGTGCTGATATATCATAGTAAAATGTGTTGAAATGGGGTTTCTCTTCTAGTGCATTTACTGGATCTCCTTTTCACTTCATTGATTCATTCATTCAAGCATATTTATTGAGCATTTACTACGTGCAGAGCACTGTAATAATAATAATAATGATGGCATCTGTTAAGCGCTTACTATGTGCAAAGCACTGTTCTAAGCGCTGGGGGAAATCCAAGGTGTTCAGGTTGTCCCACACGGGGCTCACGGTCTTCATCCCCATTTTACAGGTGAGGTAGCTGAGGCTCAGAGGAGTTAAGTGACTTGCCCAAGGTCACACAGTAGACACGTGGTGGAGCCGGAATTCGAACCCATGACCTCCAACTCCAAAGTCTGTGCTCTTTCCACCGAGCCACGCTGCTTCTCTGTGCTTGGGAAGTACAAGCCGGCAACGTATAGAGACGGTCCCTACCCCACAACGGACTCGCGGTTTAGAAGGGGGAGACAGTCGACGAAACGACACAAGTAGACAGGTGTCAATGCTATCTGAATGAAAAGAATTGTAGATTTAGACACATCATTCATAAATAGAGTATGTATGTACAAATGAAATAGAGTACCAAATATGTAGAAATATATGCAAGTGCTGTGGGGAGGGGAAGGGGGTAGGGCGGGGGGACTCAGTCTGGGAAGTCTCGGCTGATTAGAGCCGTCAGCGTCGCGCGGCCTCCGTGAGTACACTGACGTATGTAGTGCCGAATAAGTAAAATCAGCCACCGCCAAAGGCCGAGAGGCTTCGTTCCGATCTGCCTGGTTGCCGTGTTTGCGGGCCCGACTCGGGCCCTCAAACAGTTGCATAATTCTCTTCATCGATATTGACCATATTGATGCCCGGCTACTCGTTTGGTTTTGTTGTCTGTCCCCCGTTCCCCTCCCCCCCCCCGTTCTACACCGTGAGCCCATTGTTGGGTAGGGACCTTCTCTATCTGTTGCTGATCTGTACTTTCCAAGCGCTCGGTATAGTGCTCTGCACACAGGAAGCGCTCGGTAAATACGGCTGACTGAATTTATTTTAATGCTTCGGATGCCTAGCTACTTGTTTTGTGGTCTGTCGTCCCCCCTTCTAGACCACGAGCACGTTGTTGGGTAGGGATCGTCTCTATCCGTTGCTGCTCGGTACAGTGCTTTGCACCCGATAAGCGCTCAGTGAATACGAGCGAATGAATGAAATCATTTAGATGCTGTCGATGCCTAGCTACTTGTTCGGTTGTCCGTCTCCTCCCCTTCTAGACCGTGAGCCCGTTGTCGGCTAGGGACCATCTCGATCTGTTGCTGAATTGTTCTTTCCAAGCGCTTAGTACAGAGCTCTGCGCACAGTCGGTGCTCAATAGATACAATCGAATGAATTGAATGAACAGGCAAAAAGGCTCTGAATGAACAGGTCAGTTGCTGTCACTCTGGGGACATAATTCTATCCCTAGATAATTCAGAGTTCCTTCTCTAGTCTTGTGTTTCACCCAGATGTCTCCATCGACTAATTCATTATACTCTCTATACTTAGATTTCAAGTCCCAACTGGATTTTTCATGTTTCAACTGCTATCTTTCTTTTGAGACCTTGGCGTGGGTGTCCGGATGAGAAGCAGCGCGGCTCAGTGGAAAGAGCGCGGGCTTTGAAGTCAGAGGTCATGGGTTCAAATTCCTGTTCCGCCAACGGTCAGTTGTGTGACTTTGGGCAAGTCGCTTGACTTCTCTGCGCCTCGGTTCCCTCATCTGTAAAAGGGGGATTAAAACCGTCAGCCCCCCGTGGGACAACCTGATCACCTCGCCACCTCCCCGGCGCTTAGAACGGTGCTTTGCACATAGGAAGCGCTTAACAAATACCGTCATTAGTATTATTCTGACGGTCAAAGCCCAGGGCTGACCCAGGGCCAGGTAAATAGGGTAGCTGTCCTTAGAAGACGGTAAACTAGGCGACCGCCCAGAGCCCTGTCTGTCAGAGGTCGTGAACCGAGGAGAGAATTCGGTGTGGCGAACTTTTTACACAATCCACAAGTTTGTCAAACTGGAGAAAGAACCAGAAATCGAAGCAAAATATGTTGAATTTGCTACATGGCGGAGTGGCCAGAGCACGGGCCCGGTAGTCAGAAGGACCCGAGTTCTAATCCCGGCTCCGCCGCTTGTCTGCTGTGTGATGTGTGTATATCTATAATTCGATTTATGTGTATTATAATCATGATGGCATTTGTTAAGCGCTTACTACGTGCCAAGCGCTGTTCTGAGCGCTGGGGAGGATACAAGGTGTCCGGGTTGTCCCACGTGGCGCTCAGGGTCTTCATCCGCGTTTTACAGACTAGGGAACTGAGGACCAGAGAAGTGAAGTGACTCGCCAAAAGTCACACAGCTGACAATCGGCAGAGTCAGGATCCGAACCCGTGCCCTCTGTCTCCCAAGCCCGCGCTCTTTCCGTACAGCCACGCTGCGACCCTACCGATGCCTGTCGACTCGTTCTGATGCCCGTCTCCCCCCTTCTAGACCGTGAGCCCGTTGTCAGGTAGGGACCATCTCTAGATGTTGCCGATGTGTGCTTCCCAAGCGTTCGGTACGGAGCTCTGCACACGATAAACGCTCTATAGAGACAGCTGAACGAATGCCACCGCGAGCCAAGCTGGGGAGCTCAGCGAGCAGGCCAGATTAGAACTAGGTCCTCTGACACCCAGGCCCACCCAGAGTCACAAACACACACATCGGCGAATGACTCAACGGCCTGGGAGTTTTCGTGGACGGGCTCCGCTGGCCCCCGGGACTCAGATCATAATCACGGGGGGCAGAAAGGGGGCAGTGAGGGGGGTGCCGATCCCGGATCGATCGCAGGCCCGGGCCGTGAGGTCCGCGCACACGATCTGTCCGTCACGGCCGTTTACCGGGCGCCTGCCGAGTGTGCGGGGCAGTGTGCTGAGCGCTCAGCTTGGGGGAGAGCGCCGGAGGCAAGAGGCACCGCTCTTCTCCCCTCTTGTAACTTCTGGTGCCCCCAGCCCCAGGGCGAGGCCCGGTGGGAGGAAGAGGGGGAAGGGCTACCACGGGGAGACGGTGGCCGAGGATGGGCGGCGTTTGGGTTTGTTATACTGTTATACCAGGCTCTCCCGAGCGCTAAGTACAGGGCTCTGCGCAAAGTGAGCGCTCAATAAATTCGTTTGACTGATTGACTGAGGCCCCCGGGGCAGCAACCCCTCCCCGCATCGCTGGGACTCCATGTTTTGGCCCCTCTCCAGACCTCCCAGCTGGCTGGCTCTCCCTCGCCAGCCCTGACCACTCTCTTTCTCTGCGGCCTCACATGTCTTCCTGCCCTCAGAACTTCTCTACCCCGAAATCCCGCTGACACCTCCAGCTTAACAGGTCCAAAACTGAACTCTTCATCTTCCCACCCGAATCCCGTCCTCCCCGTGACTTTCCCATCACCCGTCATCATCCTGTCGGTTCTACCTTCCCAGTAGCGCTACAATATGCGATTTCCTCCTCATCCATACCGCTAGCATGTCGCTCCAAGCATTCATCCTAAACGATCCCGATGACCGCGTCGGCCTCCTCGCTGACCTCCCGCCTCCCGTCTCGCCCCTATCCAGTCGACACTTCACTCTGCTGCCAGGATGACTTTAAAAAAAAAAAAAAAATCGCGGTTGAGGTCTCACCGCTACTTGAGAACCACCAGCGTTTGCCCCGTCACCTGCACGTCTAACAAATTCTTTCCCGTCGGGTTAAAGCGCGGTATCATCTCGCACCCTCCGATCTTAATTTGCTGACCTCCTACTGCAATCCAGACCACACACTTCTAACGCCCACCTATTCTCCGTACTAGCGTGGCTCAGTGGAAAGAGCACGGGCTTCGGAGTCCGAGGTCACGGGTCCAAATCCTGGCTCTGCCGACTGTCGGACGTGTGACTTTGGGCAAGCCACTTACCCTCTCTGTGCCTTGGTTCCCTCATCTGTAAAATGGGGACGAAGACCGTGAGCCCCCCATGGGGCAACCCGATCACCTTGTAACCTCCCCAGCGCTTAGAACGGTGCTTTGCGCAGAGTATGCGCTGAATAAATACCGTCATTATTATTATTATCATTACTTCGATCTCGTCTATCTTGCCACCGACTGTTCACCCCTGTCCCGCCTCTGGCCCGGAGCCCTTCCCCTCTTTGTGTCCGCCGGACCGCCACTCTCCCCACCTCCAAATCCCATCTCTTCCAAGAGGCCTTCCCCGACTAATCCCTCGCCTCCCCGATTTCCTCCGTCTTCCGTGTCACCCTTGCTCTCGCACTCGTGCCCTTTATTTGTTCAGTCGTCCTTCCTGAGCTCCGTGTGAAAGGCACTGTACTAAGCGCTACCCTACTAAACAATAAAGACGCATTCCTGCCCCCGACGAGCTCACAGTCTTTTCTCCTCACCTTCAGCCCCAAAGACCTTTTGTCCGTGACCGCGATGTATTTTACGGTCCGTCTTCCCCTTAGACCGTCAGCCCCTTGTCGGGGGGAAACGTGCCTACGACTCGGTTGTACTGTACTCTCCCGAATGCTTAGTACGGTGCTCTGCACACAGTAAGCACTCAGTAAATGCCATCGACAGACTGACTGACCCCATCCTGAAACCCACCCCGGCGTCCCCGGCCTGGAAGCCCACAGTGAGTAGAGAATTTATTCCAATATTTTCTGTGGGACGGAGAGAGAAGGCAGGCACGTGCGCACGGGTGTATACGCACAGTAGTACGCAAACTCGTCTCTTTGGAGGCCGGCTAGCCTAGGAGAGGGCGCCCTGGGCTTCGGGAGATGATAATAATAACGACGGCATTGATTAAGCACTCAGTATGTTCAAAGCCTTGTTCTAAGCCCTGGTGGTCAGGTTGTCCCACGGGGGGCTCACAGTCAATCCCCATTCTACAGATGAGGGAACTGAGGCACAGAGAAGTGAAGTGACTTGCCCAGAGTCACACGGGCGTTTATGGGCGACGGTCTTGGCTCTCGCCATCGGCCTGGCCCCACCGGCCCGTGTTCCTCCGGGCAGCGGAGTCCGGTCGCCCCCCGGCCGGGTGGTCTCCCGCCCACCCGGGTCCTCTCGTCCAAACGAAGGGAGTGAGTTCCCGGGGAGAGGTCGGCCCCCACGGCCAGCGGGACAACCTCTTCCCTTTCCCGACAGGCCAGGAGCCCCCTCCGGACAGTGATGCCCCGCCTCCTCCCTCATCCCTCCGATCGTCCTCCTTTCTCCTCTGCCTCAGGATCGCTCCTGAGGATCGTTCTCTTTCACTGCCCTCCCTCTTCATTGAATCATTCATTCATTCATTCAACCTCATCGACCGAGCGCTCACCGTGTGCGGAGCACCGTACCGAGCGCTCGGAAAGTCTAGTTCGGCCACAGGTAGAAACAATCCCTACCCGGCAACGGGCTCACGGTCTAGAAGGGGAAGGTGGATAACAGAACGAGTAGACAGGCATTGATAGCATAAAGAGATAAATGGAATTATAGATATCTACACATCGTTAATAAAATAGAGTAATCAATATGCACAAATATACATGAGCGCTGTGGGGAGGGGAAGGGGGGAGAGCAGAGGGAGAGAGTGGGGGCGATGGGGAGAGGAGGAGGAGCAGAGGAAAAGGGGGGAAGCACTGGAATCTCACGGTGGACAGGCAACCGAAGCCGGGCTCGGGAGTCAGAAGGTCACGGGTTCCGATCCCGACTCCGTCGCTCGTTCGCCGTGTGACCTCGGGCCAGTCATTGTCACTTTTCCCTGCCTCAGTCAATGCAGCTGCAAAATGGGGATAGAGACGGTGAGCCCCGTGTGGGAAAGGGACTGTGTCCGACCCAATTGGCTTGCCTCCATCCAGGCGCTTAGAACGGTGCCTGGAACTTTGCGCTGAACCGAGACCCCGATTATTATTATGATTACCAAGTCTCCTCTATAGGACTCTCACAAGCGCTCAGTACAGTGCTTCACACACAGTTTGCACTCAATGAATAATAAGAATAATAGTGGTATTTGTTCAGCGCTTACTATGCGCGAAACACCGTTCTAAGCCCTGGGGGGGAAACAAGGTGATAAGGTTATCCCACGTGGGGCTCGTGGTCTCAATCCCCATCTTTCAGATGAGGTAACGGAGGCCCAGAGAAGCAAAGCGACCCACCCAAAGTCTCACGGCTGACACGCGGCGGAGCCGGGACCGGAACCCACGCCCTCCGGGTCCCACGCCCTGGCCCTTTCCGCTGAGCCGCGCCGCTTCTCTCGCTTCTTAAATCCCACTGAGTGATGGATTTTACCAGCCCCGGCCATTCTCAGGGCCTAGATTTCTTCCTAGCAGGAAATGAAGTAGCCGAGGAGGTACCCGACCAGTCAAGGAGCGCTAGCGCTTTCAGATCTCTAAGGGACCGGTTTCCTGTCTCCAGTTGACTCGAGTGCAACGGAGAAGCGTTGACATACCTGGTAGTCGGAAGTAATTGTCAGTTCCGGTAATGCTTTCCTGATCAAATTTTTGGGCAGATAGCGCTCTCTCAGAACCAAATGACAGGGGTCAGCCCATCAATAACAGCATTTGTTATGCGCTCATTATGTGCCGAGCACTTTACTAAGCACTGGATTAGATACGAGACGAGAATAATAGTAATTATTCTGGCACTTGTTAAGCACTCACGGCGTGCCAGGCACCGCACCGAGACCTGGGGTGGATATAAGTGAATCGGGTTGGACACAGTCTGTGTCCCGCAAGGGGCTCACAGTCTTCCTCTCCATTTTACAGTTGTTGAGGAAACGGAGGCACAGACAATAATAATAATAATAATAATAGTATTTGTTAAGCGCTTACTGTGTGCCAAGCACTGGGGTAGATACAAGGTAATCGGGTTGTCCCACTTGGGGCTCCCGGTCTTAATCCCCATTTGACGGATGAGGTGACTGAGGCACAGAGAAGTGAGGTGACTCACCCGAGGTCACACAGGAGACGGGCGGCAGAGCCGGGATTGGAACCCGTGTCCTTCCGACTTCCAGGCCGGGCTCTATCCGTCGGGCCGTGCCCCTTCGGGCCCAGTCCCACGGTGGGCTCACGGTGTAAGTAACAGATAAAAAAATAATAATGGCATTTGTTAAGCGCTTACTACGTACAAAGCACCGTTCTAAGAGCTGGGGGGTTGCAAGGTGATCAGGTGGTCCCACTTGGGGCTCTCGGTCTCAATCCCCATTTGACAGATGAGGGAACTGAGGCTCAGAGAAGTGAAGTGACTCGCCCGAGGTCGCACAGCATATGTCTGGCGGGGCCGGGCTTCGAACCCACGACCTCTGACTCCGAAGCCCGTGCTCTGTCCACCGAGCTACGCCGCTTCTCTGAGGAGTAGGGCCGAATCCCCGTTTTTCAGACGAGGACCCCGAGGAGGGGGCAAGTGACAAAGCCGGCATTAGAACCCCCCTCCTCCGAATCCCCACCCCACGTTCCTCCCCCCGGGCCAAGCTGCTTTGGCTCAGATGCCGCCGTCGTCGTCAGCCGGATCCAAGGAGGCCGAGAGACGCACGGTCCCGGCCTGCTCACGAACCAGAGGCCTGAGCGGAGAACCGACCGTTTACTTCCTCGACGTATTTCCCTGGCACGCTGAGAGTTTGACCGGCTAGTGCTTTCTTTCACCACGACAGTCACCGATTCATTCATTCAATCGTATTTCTTGAGTGCTTACCGTGTGCGGAGCACTGTACTAAGCGCTTGGGAAGTACAAGGCAACATATAGAGACGGTCCCTGCCCGACAACGGGCTCACAGTGTAGAATCTCGGTTGGCGCCGGCATCGCCCTGGAGTTTCGACAGCCTAAAAACAGAGCCCCGAGCTGCTCGCTTCCCAGAGGACGCGAGACCAATGTTGCGCCTGCGGGCGGGATAGTTAATGATAATAATAACGATGGCATCTATTAAGCGCTTACTACGTGCAAAGCACCGTTCTAAGCACTGGGGAGCTTACAAGGCGATCAGGTCGTCCCACGGGGGCTCACAGTCTTCGTCTCCATTTTACACATGAGGGAACTGAGGCCCAGAGAAGTGAAGTGACTCGCCCAAAGTCACACAGCTGACAAGGGGCGGAGTCGAGATTCAAACCCACGATCTCTGACTCCAAAGCCGGCCTCTTTCCACTGAGCCACGCTGCTTCTCAGTGCTCCTTGAGAAGTGCTCCCGGTGCCCCCCGGACCCAAGATGCATCCCCTGGAGGTCCTAAGACAGCTTTCCTCGTGAGGAAATACAAGAGAAAAACCCCACAACTAAAGGGAAACCACAGCAGAGGTGAGTGGCCGAAAAGTTCGGGACAGTTCGGTGTGCACTTTCTGCGGTCTCGATATCACACGGGCTTTTTGCACCGAGAAAGGCGGATTGGTGAAGGTGTCTGTGACGCCGGGGAAGGGCCCGCTGGGGCCCGCCCGGCGCGGGTCCGGGTGGGGCCCGGGTGAGGTGCCAAGGCGGCAGGCCGCTTGTCTGAGTGGCCGTTCCGAGCAAGGTGGGGCAGGAGCCCGGGGGCGCGGAGAGGCTCCTGCAAAACCTCTTCGCGAGTTCCCCGGGAATCACCATCCGCGGGGGACCAGTGCCCTGGGTGGGATGGACCCCGGCATCCGTTCAGGGGAGCGCCAGGAGGCCACGGTCGGGCCTGGGCCCGCGGCCCCCGTTTGTTTTCATTCAGTCGTATTTATGGAGCGCTTACTGTGCGCAGAGTACCGTCCCAGGCGCTTGGGAAGTACAGGTCGGCGACGTATAGAGATGGTCCCTACCCAACGACGGGCTCATGGTCTAGAAGGGGGAGAAATGCAACAAAACAAAACACGTAGATGGGTGTCAAAATCGTCAGACTAAATAGAATTCTAGGTAGATGCCGATCCTTAACAAAATAAATAGAATGGTAAATATGTACAAGTAAAAGAAATAGAGTACTAAATCTGTACAAATATATACAAGTGCTTGGGGAGGGGAAGGAAAGAGGAAAGGCTAGGGAGAAGGGAGAGGAAAAAGGTGGCTCAGTCAGGGAAGGCCTCCTGGAGGAGGTGGGCTCTCAGCAGGACTTTGAAGGGAGGAAGAGAGCCAGCTCGGCTTTCCGGGCCCGGGGAAGGACGCGGGCCGGGGGGCGACGGCGGGACGGGTGAGAACGAGGCCCGGTGAGGAGGTTAGCGGCGTCAGAGGAGTGGGCTGGGATGGAGGAGGACCGAAGGGAGGGGAGGGGAGAAGGGGCGAGGCGATGGAGAGCCCCGAAGCCGAGAGCGAGCGGTTTGACCTCGATCCCTAGGTTGACGGGCAACCGCTGGAGATTTTCCATCCCCAAGCCGGGCCCATTTAGGGTTACGGGGTCCCGTGGCCGACGGGTCCGTGGATCGACGGCCCAGATTCCGATTAACCAGCTGGGCCCGATGGAACCATCGATCGTTGATCGTTAGAGGCCTTCCCGGACTAAGCCCCCTTTTCCTCAGCTTCCCCTCCCCTCCCCGTTGCCCCAATTCCCTCCCTCTGCTCTACGCCCCCTCCCCGCTCTGCTCCAGTTGTGTATATATGTAGAGATCTATAATTCTCTTTACTTATATCGATGCCTTACTTGTTTTGATGTGTATATATCTATAATTCTATTGATTTATACTGATGCCCGTTTACTTGTTTTGACATCCGTCATCCCCCTTCTAGACCATAAGCCCGGCGGGGGTGGGGTCGTCTCTCTTTTTGTTGAAGCAAAAGTGCAGTACTCTGAGCGCTCAATAAATAGGCTTGAACGAACTGAGCGACGGCACGGGAAGTCCCGGCGGTCAGTTGAGTTCGGGAGCTAAAAGGGGAATCGACCGGGGCCAGCTGACCGATCGAGAGACCGATTGGTTGTGGCGGGCTGCAAGAAGGACCGCCTCCGTGGACTGACCGACCGATCGACCGACTGGGCCCGGCAGACCCGATGATCGATCGACTGCGCCTCGTGGACTGAATGAGTGACTGACTGCCTCCCCGCCTCAGTGGACCGATTGACTGACTGGGCTCGGCAGACCCACTGATTGATTGATGGGTCGAGTGACTGACTGGGCCCGGCAGACGCCCCCCCCCTCCCCCCCCCCCACCTCCCACCTCGGAGCGGATCGACTGACGTGGATCGGCCCCCTTAATAGATCGTCTGGGTCGGGCCAGAGAGGTCAACTGAAGGGCCAGATGAGCCCCGGATTCATTCGTTCATTTAATCGTATTTATTGAGCGTTTACTGCGCACAGAGCACTGTACTGAACGCTTGGACAGGTCAGTTCAGCGAGAGAGACAATAATACTAACAATAATGATGATTTTTGTTAAGCGCTTACTACGTGCCAAGTACCGTTCTAAGCGCAGGGGTAGATGCAAGGTTATCGAGTCGTCCCCCGTGGGGCCCACGGTCTCAATCCCCATTTCACAGGTGAGGTCCCCGAGAAACGGAGAAGTTAAGGGACTTGCCCAAAGTCATGCAGCCGACAGTCCCCACCCGCAAATGGTTTACAGTCTAGGAGGGGGAAGATGGTCAGCGAAGCCGGTAAACGGGGATCGATTTAAATCAACAGAATGATAACGCTAATGATAATTTTGGTATTCTGTTAACCGCTCACTAGGTGCCGAGCACTGTTCTAAGCGCCGGGGAGGATACGAGGTGATCGGGTCGTCCCACGGGGGGCTCACCGTCTTAATCCCCATTTTACAGGCGAGGGAACTGAGGTACGGAGAAGTGAAGTGACTCGCCCGAAGTCGCACGGAATGACGAGCGGCGGTCCCGGGATCTGAACCCATGAACTCTGACTCCCAAGCCCGGGCTAGTATAAATATACACACATCAAGACAAGTAAACAGGCATCACTATAAATCAGTAGAATTCCAGATATATATGTATATACATAAGTGCTGTGGGGCGGGGGGGGAGGGCGAGCAAAGGGAGCGAGTTGAGATGACGTGGAAGGGAGGGGGAGCTGAGGAAAAGGGGGACTTTGGAGGTTGATCCAGTGAAGGGAGGTGGGCTTGGGGGCGAGGGCTGGGCCAGAAGGAGGAGTCAGAAGGCCGGTGGTGGGCAGGGAGAGGGGGTGAGGAGCCGGGGGTGGCTTTGCTAGGTGGCACGCGGCAAGGCCCGGGGCCTCCAGGAGCCGGGAAGAAGGGCTGAGAATAATCGCCATGTTTCCACAGAGCTAAAACCCAATTCATTGTGAAACCCAAGAGAGCTCTCTCTTGGGAAGAGAAGCGGTGTGGCTCAGTGGAAAGAGCACAGGTTTGGGAGTCGGAGGTCACGGGTCGTAAGCCCGGCTCCGCCGCTTGTCAGATGCGTGACTCTGGGCAGTTCGCTTCACTTCTCCGGGCCTCAGTTCCCTCATCTGTAAAATGGGGATGAAGACCGTGAGCCCCACGGGGGATACCCCGATCATCTTGTATCCTGCCCGGTGCTTAGAACAGTTAACAAATGCCATTATTATTATTATTGTTATCATTAGAGAGGGTGACACCAATCCCTACAACTAACGCTAGCAACATCGTTCTCTGCTGGGAGTCTCCCTGATAATATGAAAGGTAGTCAGTCATTTGTATTTACTGAGAACTTGCTGTGTGCTGAGTATTGTATTAAGCCCTGGGGAGACAATATATCAGTATGACAGACACATTTCCTGCCCACAATGAGCTTACAGTGTAAAGGCCTAGAACGAAGACAGAACACCAACATATATGCCCAGTAAATATGATGGATAGATAAACTGATGAGTTCCCAAGAAAGAAACCCTATTACCTTTTTTTATGGGATTTCTTCAGCACTTACTGTATGCCAGGAGTTGTACTAAGCACTGGGGCAGTTACGAGATACAGAGAAGCAGCGTGGCCCAGCGGAAAGAGCACGGGCTTGGGAGCCGGAGGTCACGGGTTCTAGCCCCTCGTGGGACGACCTGATCGCCTTGTATCCCCCCCAGAGCTCAGAACGATGCTTCGCACATAGTGAGCGCTTAAGAGACGCCGTTATTATTATTTTTATTAAGCCGATCGGGTCGGACGCAATCCCCGCTCTACCCGGGGCTCGCGGCTTTAATCCCCAATTAATAGATGAGGGAACTGAGGCCCAGAGAATTGAAGTGACTGGACCGAGGTCACGGGGCAGACAAGTGACGGAGCAGGATTAGAACCCGGGTCCTCTGACTCCTAGGCTCGTGCTCTTTCCATTAGGCCAGGGTGCTTCCCGCTCCACTCCTTCTCAACTTTTCAAACAGTTCCACGAAACAGTCTACCCGGGACGGCGGACAAATGGCTGCAGCAGTGGTCTTTATTGAGCACTCGTAAGCTCCGGGAGAGAAGGGGTAGTACTGATTTACTCTATTGTAGTAATAATTATAATAATAATAATAATGGCATTTATTAAGCGTCTACTTTGTGCAAAGCACTGTTCTCAGCGCTGGGGAGGTCACGAGGTGATCGTTTTGCCCCACGGGGGGCTCGTGGTTTTCTTTGTACATATTTATTACTCTATTTATGTATTTATTTATTTTATTTGTACATATCTATTCTATTTATTTTATTTTGTTAGTATGTTTGGTTTTGTTCTCTGTCTCCCCCTTTTTAGAATGTAAGCCCACTGTTGGGTAGGGACTGTCTCTATATGTTGCCAATTTGTACTTCCCAAGCGCTTAGTACAGTGCTCTGCACATAGTAAGTGCTCAATAAATGTGATTGATGATGATGATGATGATGATGATCCCCATTTCACAGATGGGGGAACTGAGGCCCGGAGAAGCGAAGTGACTTCCCCAAAGTCACGCAGCTGACAAGCGGTGGAGCCAGGATCTGAACCTGTGACCTCCGACTCTGAAGCCCGTGCTCTTTCCCCTGAACCCCGCTGCTCGTACTCTCCCGAACGTTCGGCCCAGCAGGGGCTCTGTATTCGGGAAGTGCTCCGTGAATGACCGGGAAAGAAGAAAACAGAGAAATCCGTTCATTCCTTCCGTCGTCTTTACCGTGCGCTTCCTGCGTGCAGAGCGCCGAACTGAGCGTTTGGGAAGTACACGTCTGCTACATATAGAGCCAGTCCTTACCCAACAACGGGCTCACGGTCTCGAAATGGCACGCTGTCTTCCCTCGAGCAGTTTCCACTCTACCGGGGAGAGGAGAAGGAGGAAAGCGGCGTGGCTCGGAGGAAAGAGCCCGGGCTTTGGGGTCAGAGGTCACGGGTTCGAGTCCCGGCTCTGCCGATTGTCAGCCGTGTGACTTGGGCAGGTCGGTTCACTTCTCTGTGACTCAGTCACCTCATCTGTAAAACGGGGATTCGGACCGTGAGCCCCACGTGGGACAACCTGATCACCTTGTAACCTCCCCGGCGCTTGGAACGGTGCTTTACACACAGTGAGCGCTTAATAAATGCCATCATTAGCATTGAAAAGAAGAAAGCTGGATCTCGCTCTCCAAAAAGTACAGACTCTCATATCTGGAAGCTGAAAGCTGGTAAGGAGGAAACGGGGATCGGGAGGGATGGGGGGTCGGTCCGTCAATCCCATTTATAGAGCACTTACTGCGTACAGAGCACTGTAGTAAGCAATCGGGAGGGGACGGTATAGCGGTGTAACGGACACGTTCTCTGCCCGCGACGAGTCAGAGGTGGAGTCGGAAACCAACATAAATAGAGAAACGAGAAGCAGCGTGGCCCGATGGAAAGAGCCCGGGCTCGGGAGCGCGAGGTCACGGGTCCCAACCCCGGCTCCGCCGACCGTCGGCCGGGCGACTCTGGGCGAGTCGCTTCACTTCTCCGTGTCTCGGTGACCTCATCTGGAAGATGGGGATGACGACCATGAGCCCCACGGGGGAGAAACGGATCACCCGGCATCCTCCCCGGCGCTCGGAACGGTGCTTTGCGCGTAGTAAGCGCTTAACCGATGCTATCGTCATCAAATGGCCGAGATACACACGGGCGCCGTGGGGCCGGGGGGGGGGACGGTTAAAGGGAGCAAGTCGGGGCGATGCGGAAGACAGTTGAAGTGGGTAGAGGAGGTTGACTTCTGAGAATCCCTACCTCTGTCCCGGTATGCTGTCCCTCCTCAGATCCGCCAAAATATCACTCTCCCCGCCCTCAAAGCCCTTCCGAAGGCTCTCCTCCTCCAAGAGGCCTTCCCGGACTAAGCCCCCCTTCTCCTCGGCTCCCCTTCCGGCCCGCATCACCTCAACTCACTCCCTTTGCTCTTCCCCCCTCTCCCTACCATGCAGCCCGTATGCCTTTATGTAAATATGTATAAGTCTATTTATTCAGGTGGATGCCCGTATACTTGTTTCGAGTTGTACGTCTCTCTAATTTTAGGTGATGATGATAGCATTTATTAAGCGCCTACTCTGTGCAAAGCACTGTTCTAAGCGCTGGAGAGGTTACAAGGTGATGAGGTTGTCCCACGGGGGGCTCACGGTCTTCATCCCCATTTTACAGATGAGGGAACTGAGGCCCAGCGAAGTTAAGTAACATGCTTGAAGTCACACAGCTGACAAGTGGTGACAAGTGGTGGAGCCGGGACTTGAACTCATGACCTCTGACTCCAAAGCCCGGGCTCTTTCCACTGAGCCACGGTGCTTCTCTTAGGTGCTTATACTGATGCCCGTTTACCTGTTTTATGTCCGTCTTCCCCCTTCTCGACCGTAAGCCCCGCGAGCCCCGTTCGTACGTGGCAGTCCGCCCGAGTGTGACTCGATTGTAATGTCCGTCTCGTGGACTGGAGTCTACATGAGAATGGGAGCCACGTGGGCTTCGGTAGCACCGACCTCTCTGTACCGCGCGTACCGTGTCACTCCGGGGTCAACGTCTTCGCCTCCTCGACGGCGAGCTCACTGGGGACGGGGCGCATGTGTGGTGTACCGTTCCGTTGCACTCTCCTAAGGCCCGACTATGGCGCCCTGTACAAAGTAAGATCTCGAATGGGATCGATCGACCGGCTGACGGTCTCGGATCGCGAGCTCCTAAGCGGCGGGGGCCATACGGACCGCTCCCAGATTTCCACGGAGGGTGCTCGACGGGGCGCGTTCTCCCTTGCATCAGGCCAAAGTGGGGGTCGGATGCCCCAATCGTGCTCAATTTCAGGGAGCGTCGGGGGGCAAGGGAGGTGAAGGCGATGGACCGGCCCGGCCCCGGTCAGCGTTCGGGATCTTAGCCGCGTGAGGAGAAACGGCAGAAGCGCGGCTTCTTTCTGCCTCCTGGAGAAGCGTCCCGGACGATCCCCGGTTCCGAGGCGAGGCACCGGGGAGGCGGGTGGGTGTGTTGGGGAGAGGTTCCGGATCGGAGCTTATGTCGGGTGAGATTCACTCGTTCGTTCATTCTGTCGTATTAATTGAGCGCTTACCATTCATTCCTTCATTCATTCATTCAATCGTATTTATTGAGCGCTTACTGTGCGCACTGCACTGCACTGAGCGCTTGGGAAGTACAAGTGGGAAACATAGAGAGACAGTCTCTACCGAACAACGAGCTCACAGTCTAGAAGATGGAGACAGACCAAAAAACATGTAGACAGGTGTCAAAACTGTCAGAATAAAGAGAATTCCAGCTCTGTGCACATCATTAACAAAATAGAGTAGTAAATATGCACAAGTAAAATAAACAGAGTAATAAATCTGTACAAATATATACAAGTGCTGTGGGGAGGGGAAAGGAGTAGGGCAGATGGGGGGATGGGGAGGAGGAGATGAAAAAGGGGGCTCAGTGTGGGAAGGCCTCCTGGAGGAGGTGAGCTCTCAGTAGGGCTTTGAAGGGAGGAAGAGAGCCAGCTTGGCGGTCGCGTGGAGGGCGGGCATTCCGGGTCAGGGGAAGGATGCGGGCCGGGGGTCGACGGCAGGACAGGCGAGAATGAGGCCCAGTGAGGAGGTTAGCGGCAGAGGAGCGGAGGGTGCGGGCTGGGCTGGAGAAGGAGAGAAGGGAGGTGAGGCGGGAGGGGGTGAGGTGATGGACAGCCTTGAAGCCAACAGTGAGGAGTTTTGCTGGAATCGTAGACTGAGAGGCAACCACTGGAGATTTTTGAGGAGGGGAGTGATATGCTCAGAGTGTTTCTGTACCAAGATAATCCGGGCATCAGAGTGCAGTCTCGACTGAAGCGGGGAGAGACAGGAGGATGGGAGATCAGAGAGGGGGCTGATGCGGCAATCATCTGAAGAGAGAGGGCGTTCCAGGCCAGATGCGGAATGTGGGCGAGAGGTCAGTGGTGAGACAGATGAGTTTGAGGGACAGTAAGGAGACAGTGAGGAGATTGGCCCCCCCCTCAGTTGGCACTCTGGGTTGCTGATGCAAAACAGTGACTGACTGATCCTTCTCCCCAGCGCCCCTTCCTCTCCCTTCACAACCCCAGGATCGAGCAGATGTAATTGGGGACCCAGGCATTTGCTACCGATGTGTTCTCTGTGCCACGTAGGAATGGGCACTGAAGCTCATGAAAGCTCATTTTGAGGGAAGATGGAGGGTCAACACCCCGCTCCAAACCTGATGATTATAGGATCTCCTGGGGTGATTTAAGGGTGGGTGCTTCCTTGCGGCTCCCAGCTTACGTGGGGAGGAAACATACCGCCCAACTCTGTTGTGTTGTACTCTCCCAAATGCTCAGCATGGTGTTCTGCTGATAGCAGACGCTCAATTAAGTACCACTGACTGAATCAATGATTTTTTTGGCTTTTTTTAGGTCAGGTGAATGACCCTTTGGGCTAGTCCGCCATCTCCATTTTGTTCACCGAGTGCTCACTCTGTGGCGAGCACAGTATTAGGCGCCAGGGAGAGAACAGGACACATGACTTCCGTCTTCAAGGGGCTTTCAGTGTCCTCACATTTTATCTTCAGTCCCACAGAGGAAACGGCACTTTCTCAGTAATGTGGACTCCTTCTCATCCGCCATCATTCTTTGAAACATCAGTAATAGGTGTTTCCGTTTCTGGAACAAATTGGCAATGAGACTTTGCAGGTCTGAAGTCAAGGCACAGGCACCCCAAGAGGAAAGGGATTTGAGGGCAACACCCTCATGTAAGGATATTGAAGTATCTTGCAGTTCAGCGATGCGTTCTGACACCCTTTTTTGTCAATTCAAGCAGTTGTACTTATTGAGAACTTACCATACTAAGCACGTACTAAGCACTTATGAAAGTGCCAGAGCTAGTCCTTGAGGATGTTGTAATCCAAATAGTTTGGAGGGGAAAGGGATGATAGCTATCTTGGCTCCTCCAGCCGAGCGGTGGGGAGGGGTCCCCTGGGTCTAACTGTGCAAAGAGAGCAGAGTCTACCCCTCCAGCCAGATCAGCAAAGCCTCAGTTTGCTATTCTGTACCCTTCGTCTACTCTAGGAAAGGGACAGGAGGCAGGTACTGGGAAAATGCATGACTGCCTCACTGAGAAACGTGGCTCAGAAAACTGGCTGGTTCTCAGGGGAGCCAGCTGGGCCTTCTAAGGCGCGAGATCCAGGAACCGGGAAACTAAGGGCACCCCGAGCAGTGACCCAGGGCTCTGGAACTTGGTGGGGAGGGGCCGCAGACAGCCCCCCACCTCCAAGACCTGGGATGGGCCTAAACCTCACAAGTCAGCAGCATTCAGAACCTGGACACCAGAGAACCGTCACTGCACAAGCCCGGTGCTCGGGAAGTACAAATCGGCAACCCGTCGAGAAGGTCCCTAACCAACGACAGGCTCGCGGTCTAGAAAGGGGAGACGGCCGACCAAAGGAAATGACTAGATGGACCAGACAAAACGAGTACGTGGGATGAATAAAGGGAGCGAGCCAGGGTGACTCAGTGGAAGTGGAACGAAAGGAAAAGAGGGTCAAGTCGGGGAAGGCCTCCTGGAGGAGATGCGATTTCGAAAGGGGCTTAAGGACGGGGAGAGGCGTTGTGGTCCTTGGACATGAAAGGGCAGAGTGTTCTAGATCAAAAGGAGGGACTGACTAAGAGGTCGGCAGTGGGAGAGATGAGGAGGCCCGGGGAGTGGGACGGTTTGAAACTGCAGATATTTTACATCTGCACAGCTTCGGCGAGCGACGTGTCCTGGACGCTTTACCACCCGCTGCGTGCTTCCTTTTATTTGTTTTGAATCCGCCACCCTCGAGATTCATCGGGCGTGTTGGAGTCGGTAGAACGGCTCCGTTCTCTCGCTTGTCACGGCTTCGGTGAGTTTGCAAACTTCAAACGGAGCCCCCGCCACCTTCCATCTTTGTCCGTCCGGGCTGCACGGTGCTGATAGTTCACCTTCGCGTCTCCCAAGACCACCCTTCTAGACCGTGAGGCCGTTGTCGGGTAGGGACCGTCTCTGTATGTTGCCAACTTGTAACTCCCAAGCGCTCAGTACGGTGCTCTGCACATAGTAAGCGCTCAATAAATGCGATGGAATGAATAAATGAATCCCAGAGAAGCAGCGTGGCTCAGTGGAAAGTGTACAGGCTTTGGAGTCAGAGGTCATGGGATCAAATCCCGGCTCCACCACTTGTCAGCCGTGTGAGTTTGGGCGAGTAACCTCACTTCTCTGCGCCTCAGTGACCTCATCTGAAAAATGGGGATTAAGATTGTGAGCCTCCCATGGGACAACCTGATCGCCTTGTAGCCTCACAGCGCATAGAACAGTGCTTTGCACATAGTAAGTGCTTAATAAATGCCATAATTATTATTATTCTCAGTACAGTCAAGGTTAGATAATGATCCCCAAGTAGCAGCGTGGCTCAGTGGAAAGAGCTGAGCTTTGGGGTCAGTGGTCATGGGTTCAAATCCTGGCTCCGTCACTTGTCAGCTGTGTGACTTTGGGCAGGTCACTTCACTTCTCTGTGCCTCAGTTACTTCTTCTGTTAAATGGGGTTTGACTGTGAGCCCCCCGTGGGACGATCCGGTCACCTGGTAACCTCCCCAGCGCTTAGAACGGTGCTTGGCACATAGTAAGCACTTAATAAATGCCATTATTATTCTTATTATTTTTATCAGTCAAGTCAAGGTTAGCGAGCGATCCCAGAAGGGGGTGGTCCGCAATGCCAATGGCAGATGAAAGGCTGAGGGGGATGAGGACGGAATAGAGATTTTTGGATCTGGCAAGCACTCGTTACAGTGCTCTGCACACAGTAAACACTCAATAAATAGGACTGACTGACCGAATGATGACCTTGAGGAGTGCAGTTTTAGCGGAGCAGAGTGGGCGGATGCCAGACGGCAGAGGATTGTGAAGAGAGGCGGAGGAGAGGAAACGGGGGCGACAGGGCTTTGGAAAGAAATGGCAAGAGGGAGACGGGGCGATGGCGAAAGCAGCATTGCGTGGCGAAAAGCAGTATGAGTGCAGCGTGGCCTACCGGTCAGACCACGGGTCCGTGGACCAGAAGGACCCGGGTTCTAATCCCGGCTCTGCCACTTCTCTGCCGTGTGATCTTGGGCGAGTAACTTCTCCGTGCCTCGGTTACCTCATCTGTAAAGCGGGGATTGAGACGGTGAGCCCCGTGTGGGACAGAGGCGGTGGCCAAACTGATTAGCAGTGCTGCTCAGTGGCCAGAGTCCGGGCTTTGGAGTCAGAGGTCACGGGTTCAAATCCCGGCCCCACCGCTTGTCTGCTGGGTGACTTTGGGCAAATCACTTCACGTTTCTGGGCCTCAGTGAACTTGTCTGGAAAATGGGGATGAAGACTGTGAGCCCCCTGAGGGACAACCTGATCCCCTTGTAACCTCCCCAGCGCTTAGAACGTTGCTTTGCACATAGTAAGCGGTTAATAAATGTCATTATTATTATTATTATTATCTTGGGCAAGTAACTTAACTTCTCTGTGCCTCGGTTAGCTCATCTGTAAAATGGGGATGAAGACTGTGAGCCCCCGTGGGATAACCTGATTCCCTTGTAACCTTCCCAGTGCTCATAACGGTGCTTTGCACATAGTAAGCACTTAAGAAATACCATCATTATTATCATTATTATCAGTATTATCTTGGGCAAATTACTTAACTTCTCTGTACCTGGGTGACTTCCTCTGTAAAATGGGGATGAAGACTTTGAGCCCCCCGTGGGACAACCCGATCCCCTTGTAACCTCCACAGCGCTTAGAACGGTGCTTTGCACATAGTGAGTGCTTAGTAAATGCCATCATCATTATTATTATTAATATCTTGGGCAAATAACTGTATTTCTCTGTGCCTCGGTTACCTCATCTATAAACTGGGGATGAAGACTGTGAGCCCCCCGGGGGACAACCTGATCACCTTGAAACCTCCTCAGCTCTTAAAATGGTGCTTTGCACATAGTAAGCGCTTAATAAATGCCATTATTATTATTATAGTGGCCCTTCTCCAGAACCTATCCATCTCAACATCCCGAGGTAGGAGCAGCCCGAAGCGCACCTGAGATTCCCAGGTCAGGCGTGCCGTGGCTTTAAATAGCGGCTGAACTATGTTTTCCAGGTCTCATCACCTTCCTGAAAACAACTAGTCGTTGCCGCCGTAGATTGGTGATATAATAGAAGTCAGTTTTAAGCATCCACACGGTGAGTCAAGGTGCAGTTTTCCGAAATGCCCCTATTTTCGGAGGCAACCGCACTTTTCTCTCACCTTATCCCAAAAGAACCGTCAGTACCTGATTCCCCTACTCTGTACATTTTCCACAGCTTTGATTTCTGAATGAGCTGGATTTTCACAGCCCAACCTCCCAGAGCGAGCTCAAAAGTCTTCAGAAATCTTTGGAATCCATCCATCCGAACCCCAAATTAAAAATACAAGCCGAAATCGAAGCTGCACAGAGGACCGTCGCGCTCGTGATGGCTGTCTCCTGGCTTAGGAGGCACACGCCCTCAGCAGAAGAGATCTGAGCGCTCTTCCTTTGGAGACGGGCAGAATCGTAAATTTGCAGTTAGTCATTTCTCCCCTGTGCCCCGTCCCTCCCTCGTTTTGGTGGCGAGACAGCAGAAAGAGGGGACATCTCTGAAACTGCCCAAACTCAATTCGCTTCAGCTCAACGTCGGTCACGGGTCCCGCGGACCATGAGTACCTCCCTGGAGTTCTCGATCCCTTTTTTTGGAGCCGCGGCCCTCAGATGAAGAATCAGATGAAACGTCGTCGGCCTCTAAGCCTGAGGGCATAAAAAAGACCCGTCTAGTAAACGATTGCCAATGGAGACCAGGATTCCCTTCACAGACCTGACACTGACTCGTCATCTGACTTGGGAAGAAAACATCTAGCTCCTCTGCAATAATAATAATAGTAACGTTAGTATCTGTTAAGCGCCGACTACGTGTCCAGCACCGTTGTAAGCGCTGGGGGAGATCCAAGGTAATCCGGCCGTCCCACGTAGGGCTCGGTCTTCGTCCCCGTTGTACAGATGAGGTAACTGAGGCCCGGAGAAGTGAAGCGACTCGCCCGAGGTCACGCAGCTGACAGGCGGCAGAGCCGGATTAGAACCCATGACCTCTGACTCCGCAGCCTGGGCTCTTTCCACCGAGCCCCGCGGTTCCCCGCGTACCACGTGCTGTTCTACCCGTCCCTCGCCTCTTAGGGATGATTCTTTCTTTAAGTGGCGGGAACAGGACCGTGAGAAGAGGCATCTAAACGACACTGCCCGACGTAGTCACCCGTGCAGGAGGACGGCTCGGGGCCGCTCACGATCTCCCGCCCCTCCCGGACACGCTGCCGTCGGGGCGCCGATGACGATGACCCGATAGGCCTGTGCTCTCCAAGCACTCGATACAGCGCCCTGCACTTAGTGAGAGCTTAATAGATCCCACGGATCGACGGATAAGCCGGCGGGGACGTGGCACGCTGTCGAGGGCACGCGCAGCCTTGACGTGCCTCGGACGGCTGCGGCGAGAACACAGATGACCCCGGGTTTCCCAATTCCAAGAGCGGCGCTCCGTTGGCGAAGCGGTAGCGTCGGAAGACAGCCGGAAGGAGATCGCCATCCTACGCGGGGACACGGGAGAACGTAGGGAGCAGAGCGAAACCGCCGAGGCGACGGCAAAGCGGTCAGGTGTGGCGAGTGGCATCGTATGGTGTTAGAAAAAGAAGTTACTCAGGAAAAGCCTTCCAACAAAGGCAGGATATCAGAAGGGCTCTGAAGATAGGAAGAACTGGGACAGGGGACATTGAAAGGGATGTTCTAGCAGGAGGAAGGGTGCAGGCGAAGCTTTGGAGGTGGGAGAGATGAGAAGGACATTTAGTCGGTAGGATATGGTGACAGTAGTGGTGAAGAGTCTGAGCTGGGTTGTGAACAGAGAGGGAAGAAGAAAGAAGAGAGAAGAGAGAGCTCAGAACAGTGCTCTGCACGGTGTAACAACAATATCGATCGCTGTGGTATGTGTTCAGTACTGTACTGTGTACCGAGCACCGCGTCGAGCACTGGAGTGGTTCAAAGATAATCGGGTCCCCCGTGGGGTCCCGGTTTAAGTACGCAGGAAAACCGGTACCGAAGCCCCATTCGGCAGATGAGGGAACTGAGGCACGGAGAAGTCCGGTGACCAGTCGGTTCAACGAGCACTCCGGTGAACTACGCTAAGTAGCCTGGCCCGGCGAGAAGCGGCGCTGCCCGGAGGAGAGAGAGCGGGCCCGAGAGTCGGGGGACCCGGGTTCCGATCCCTGCCGTTCCACCTGCCTGTTGTGTCACCTTGGCAGAGTCACCTAAAGTCTCTGGGCCCGCTACGTTATCCATCAGATGGGGATTAATAATAATAATAATGGTATTTGTTAAGTGCTTACTGTGTGCAAAGCACTGTTCTAAGCGCTGGGGAGGTTACAAGTTGATTAGGCTGTCCCATGGGGGCTCACAGTTTTAATCCCCATTTTACAGATGAGGTAACTGAGGCACAGAGAAGTTAAGTGACTTGCCCAAAGTCACACAGCTAACAAGTGATGGAGCCGGGATTTGAACCCATGACCTCTGACTCCAAAGCCCGTGCTCTTTCCACTGAGCCACGCTGCTTCTGATGCTGAGCCTTAACTAGAACAGGGACTGTGTTCAACCCTATGACCCGATATCTATCCCAGGGCTTAGCAGAGTGCCCGGCACCTAGTGAGCGCTTAACCATACCAGAAAAAAGAGTGCTTTGAGATCAATGGTCAGGGAGAGTTTCCGCTCGAAATAAAGAGGGACCGGTAACCGTGAAAAGTTTTGGACGAGTGGGGAAATATGCAGAGAACTCACCCCACACCGAAGTGAATGTTTCCGCTGGGATTCCTCTCCTTTCCTTGGGGTGACCAAGCCAGGCGGGGTCTCCCCCGCAGGGTGTCCGAGTGGCGGCCGCTCCGTCCCGTCTCTGCCCGGCTTGGTCTTGATACGGAGCCCCCTTTTTTCTCTCCTCAATCAATCAATCAGTCAATCAATTGTATTTATTGAGTGCTTACTATGTGCAGAGCACTGTACTAAGTGCTTGGGAAGTACAAATTGGCAACACATAGAGACAGTCCCTACCCAACAGTGGGCTCACAGTCTAAAAGGGGGAGACAGAGAACAAAACCAAAGATACCAACAAAATAAAATAAATAGGATAGAAATGTACACGTAAAATAAATAAGTAAATAAATAAATAGAGTAATAAATATGTACAACCATATATACATATATACAGGTGCTGTGGGGAAGGGAAGGAGGTAAGATGGGGGGATGGAGAGGGGGACGAGGGGGAGAGGAAGGAAGGGGCTCAGTCTGGGAAGGCCTCCTGGAGGAGGTGAGCTCTCAGCAGGGCCTTGAAGGGAGGAAGAGAGCTAGCTTGGCGGAGGGGCAGAGGGAGGGCATTCCAGGCCCGGGGGATGAGGTGGGCCGGGGGTCGATGGCGGGACAGGCGAGAACGAGGTACAGTGAGGTACAGGTACAGTCCTCCTCCCCATCCCCCCTGCCCTACCTCCTTCCCCTCCTCACAACCCCCGTATATATGTTTGTACAGATTGATCCTTCTATTTATTCTACTTGTGCCTATTTACTATTCTATTGATTTCTGTAATGATGTGGATCTAACTTTATTTTCATTCCTCCTGGTGACTCGATACCGGGCCGGACATTTTCGGGTCTCCTCCGGGATGGGAGGTCATTCACCGTTTGTCCCCGCTCGCGTACCCTTATCTCCTTTTCCCCCTCTTCGGGTTCTTTGGCGTAGGTGCTCTCAACCGCCCCGCTGGGGAAAAGCCCATTCCCGGCCCGCCCGGGCCCCTCCGGTTCTGCGATGGAGGGTATTTTCGGACCGGCATCCCGGCCTCCCTCGGGGGCCTCCGTTGCACCTGGGCCGCTCCCCGATTCTGCCCCCCTCCCCCCGTACAGCGTGCGCCTCTGTGACATTTCCGTAGCTCCTTCCCGGGTCACGCCTCCTCCCTACGCCGCTCTCGGCGCTCCAGTCTATCTTTGCTCTCCCTCCGGGATTCCCTTTTTCTTCTTCATAATAATAATGACGCTGATAGCATTTATTAAGCGCTCACTATGCGCAAAGCAATGTTCTAAGCGCCGGGGAGGTCACGAGGCGATCCGATCGTCCCACTGGAGGCTCGCGGTCTTTGTCCCCATTTTACACGTGAGGTGACCGAGGCCCAGAGAAGGGAAGTGACTGACCCGAAGTCGCATGGCCGACGTCCGGCGGAGCCGTGATTCGAACCCGTGACCTCTTACTCCAAAGTCCGGGCCCTTTCCGCCGAGCCGCACCGCTTCGTGATTCCTGGGATCGTCTTACGGAGCAGGTGAAGGGCTCCCGGCTTAACCACCGGGAGTCTCGTGATCGCGTTGTCCGCTTTGCGTCGCGTGACCGGCCGGGTCCGGACCGCCTTTTCGGACAGGTCGCCTTCCCAGCGGACGGCACCCATAAGGCCCCGTCCGCAAACGGGCGGCGGGCGGACGTGCCGGTCTGTGTGACCACGGGGATCCGCACGGCTGTCGACAACCCGCTCCTACGCCGGGGTGGCCCGCATGCGTTTTTGAGCGTTTCGGATGAGGATCGTTGTGTCTCCGTCCCCGACGTCACCTTCGAGATCGAGGACAGACCGGACGGCGTCCGGCCCATCGCCGATAATGTGAGTGGCCTCCGGGAGGTGACCCGGGCCGATGGTGCCGGGGGCGGGGGTCCTTTTGGGATCTCCCAATTTTCCGGCCTCCCGGATCGGCAGGCCTCCCTCCCGGGGGGCTGTCCCAAGGCGATCCCGGGGGTACCGGCCATCTCAAGGTCCAAGGCTATCTCGTGACCGCCCGAGCCAGTGGGCAGAACTTGGAAGTGTGGGTGGGCTACTGCCCCCGTGACCAAATCTGTTAGATCGACAGCCCAAGCGGGGAATACAGAAGGTGTCCCTCGCCCCCATGCTAATCAAAGTAGGGATTGAGGAGGGGGGAGGGCAGCAACTGGATAGACCGAGGCCAGAAGCCGGAAAGGCCTAGGAGCACGGGCGATAAATACCCGTCTCTTCTGACCTTTGGGGCCGGAACGCCGAGATGCGCAGCAGCAGGAGGAGCCGCGGCGGCAGCGGTGGCGGCCCACGTGTCTTTCTCTGCCCGGAAGGCCATGTGCCCGCTCTGCGGCCAGTCCCGACACGCCGGGGCGAGGGCCGTGGGGCCGGTGAGTGTCCCGCTGAACGCTTTTGGGTGGGGCCCAGATGGCCCTCTGCGGATAGGGAGTGCGATTGTATTCTTCCCATGTAATAATGATAATACTAATGATGGCATTTATTAAGCGCTTAGTATGTGCAAAGCACAGTTTTGGGTACATGGATATGTACCCATGGACCCTGGGGCTGCGAGACGGGCTAGGAGGTAGAGCGGAAGGAGGGAGTCTGGGCGATGGGGAGGGGAGGAGGAGCGGAGACAAGGGTGCCGTCAATTGAATGATCTTAATAATAATAATAATAATAATAATAAGAGTAATGATGGCATTTATTAAGCGCTTAGTATGTGCAAAGCACCGTTCTAAGCGCTGTGGAGGTTACAAGGTGATCGGGTTATCCCACGGGGGGCTCACAGTCTTAATCCCCATTTTACAGATGAGGTAACAGGCACAGAGAAGTTAAGTGGCTTGCCCAAAGTCACCCAGCTGACAATTGGCGGAGCAGGACTTGAACCCATGACCTCTGACTCCAAAGTCCATGCTCCTTTCCACTGAGCCAGGCTGCTTTTCTGAGCACTTACGATGGGCAGAACACTACTAAGCACTTCAGAGAGTCCGAGATAACAGAGTCCGTAGATGTGCTCCCTGCTCAGAATGACCTTATCGACACGAATCCATCAATCAATGGTATTTATTGAGCACTTACTGTGTGCAGAGCACTGTACTCGGTGCTTCAGAGAGTCCAGTATAGCAGAGATGGTTGACACTCTCCCTGCCTACAAGGGGCTTGCGAGGAGTGGACGGGCAATAACCAGTCACCAATCAACTGATGGTATTCATTGACCACTTACTGTGTGCTGAGCACTGTACTAAGCACTGCAGAGAGCCAGTCAATTAGGGAATTGTCTTGATTGAGTGCCTAATGTGTGCAAAGCACCGTACTGAGCCCTTGGGAGAGTACACTGTAACAAAATAACAGTATCAAGGAGACAATATAACAGATGATGATGATGATGAAGGCATTTATTAAGTGCTTACTATGTGCCAAGCCCTGTTCTAAGCGCTGGGGAGGTGACAAGGTGATCGGGTTGTCCCACAGGGTGCTCACAGTCTTCATCCCCATTTTACAGATGAGGGAACTGAGGCACAGAGAAGTTAAGTGACTTGCCCAAAGTCACACAGCTGCCATTTGGCGGAGGCGGGATTAGAACCCATGACCTCTGACTCCCAAGCCCAGGGTCTTCTCCACTGAGTCACGCTGCTTCTCAGCAGCTAATCCAGTACAACAGAGTTGCTTGCCAGTAAGGGGTTTCGAGACTGGATGGGGGAGAGAGAGCACTGTAATAAGCGCTGAGAAGTAGTGTTGCCTAGTGGATAGACCATGTTCCTGGAAATCAGAATGACCTTGGCTCTGATCCCGGCTTGTCCGCTGTGGGAATTTGGGCAAGTCACTTCACCTCTCTGGGCCTCACTTCACTTCTCTGTGCCTCAGTTCCCTCATCTGTCAAATGGGGATAAAGACTGTGAGCCCCCCGGGGGACAACCTGATCACCTTGCAACTTCCCCGGCGCTTAGAACAGGGCCTTGCACATAGTAACCGCTTAATAAACGCTATCATTATTGTTATTATCATCAATAAAATGGGGATTCAAACGGTGAGCTCCAAGCGGGACACGGACCGTGTCCGACTCGATCGGCCGGTCTCTACCCCCAGAACATCTACATCAGTCCGTCTCCCCTTCCGGAACGTCGTCGCCCGTCGTCCGGGGACGGGTCCGTCTGAGAATCTGCGCGGCGAGGGAGAGAGAAAAAGGGCGGTCTCCGTTTGGCGCTCGCTCCGTGACGGGCTCTGTTCCGAGCGTCGGGGTAGGTTCCGGGTGATAATTATAACGAGAATGATGACGATGGCGCTTATTAAGCGCTTACTGTGCGCAAAACACCGTTCTAAGCGCCGGAGAGCCGACGAGGCGATCGGGTCTTCCCACGGGGGGCTCACGGGCTCGATCCCCATTTTCCGGACGAGGGAACCGAGGCCCAGAGAAGGGAAGCGACTCGCCCGAAGTCACCCGGCCCACGGTCGGCCGAGCCGGGATTCGGACCCACGACCTCCGACCCCGAATCCCGTGCCCTGTCCGGCGAGCCACGCGGATCGGGGCGTCCCGCACGGGGCTCGACATCCTCCACCCCGTCTGACGGCCGAGGCCCAGAGAAGCGAAGCGACCCGCCCGGAGTCGCACGGCCGACACGCGGCGGTGCCGGGTCGAGGGCAGCCGGCCCCCGACTCCCGAGCACGGGCTCTTTCTGTCGAGGCCCGACGCTTCTCGACCGGGGAAGAAGAGGCATAGTTTCCGACGCCAACGCGGAGTTTTATTCCGCGAGGAGCGTCGAACGGATCGTCTCTGATGCGACGGATCGCATCGTCGGACGATTTCGGACGCGGCTGAAGGAACCTCCGTTTCGGGAGGGAGGAGGAAGACGACCGACCGAGATCGGAGCTCCCTCATCGGGAGGGATACAGGTTTGTCTTCCTCACGCGGGGCATAAACAGCCGGGCCCGCCGCGGGCGGAATCCACCCGTGCCCCGTCGGCAGGCGCCGAGGTGGCGGGTTAGCTCCCACCCCCGGGCTTTGCCCACTCGGGCGCGACCTGCCACCCCTCAGCTCAGCAACGGGTGGGACCGGCCCCTCCTGTCCGTGATGGGGCATCTCCCCAGGCGTGGGCCGATCGGGGCCCTCGCACCCCGGGCACGGGCGACCCGCGGGCGACCGCCGCGTGGTAGGTCCGAGCCCCAGTCTGACGGCTGCGGCTGTCCCCGCCGGACCTCCTCTGCCGGTCCTGCCGGATCCGAGTCTGAAACCTTGGAAGGCATCCCCGGAGGAGCGATCCCGAACCTCAGGGTTTCTCGACCCGCCCTCCGTCGATAGCCGAGGACCCTGCCTCAACACTGAGGTGTATGGGAGAGCGATGCACCTCAAAGGCGGTGAGATAACGGTCGGAGCGTCACAGACAACCTGCCTCTATTTGTTTTCCGGACACGTCTTTTCCCCTCCTCCCGTACGACGAGTCCCACTCGGGGAGAGGTGAGGTGTAGCGACAGTCCCGCCCGCCACCAAGGCGCCCGTCTCACCCGCGAACCCCCAGCCACCCCCCTCGACGCTCTCAAAATCTGTCCATCCAGACGAAGGTCTCGTAGAGCAGGGCCCGGAGGTCCGACCTCAGCGTAGACCGGACACGGTTCCGTTCCGAGGATGACGCCCGCCCTCCGTGCTCGCCGTGTACCCCCGTGACCGCTCCATCTTGGAACTCCGCTTTTCAGAGGGAAAGAAAAGAGAGAGAGATGGTCGACACGCCGACAGCGTTCTCATCCGACTCCACGCCCCGGACACCCAGAACCCACGCCCAGCGGGCCCGGACGGCTCCCTTCTCCGGGGGCGGAAGATACACGGGACGCGTGGTTTCGCGGCCGGAGCACGGGCCCGGGATTAGGAGGCCGCGGGTCCGAATCCCGGCTCCGCCGCCCGTCTGCTCCGTGACTTCGGGTCAACCGCCTAGCCTCGGTGCCCTCACCTTTAAAATGAGGATTAAGCCCGGGAGCCCCACGTGGGATGACCCGTCAACCTCGCATTTCCTGCCGCGCTCAGAATGGCACTCGGCCCACGGCGGGCGATTCAGCGATACCTCTATCGTCGGAGAAGCGGCCCGGCCCGGCGGAAAGAGGCCGGGCTTCGGAGACCGAGGTCCCGGGTTCGAATCCCTGCCCCGCCGCCCGTCGGCCTTGCGACTCCGGGCACGTCGCCTAACCTCTCTGTGCCTCGGCGACCTCATCTTGAAAATGGGGATTGAGACCGTGAGCCCCACGTGGGACCACCTTCTGACCTTGTATCTACCCCAGAGCTTAGAACAGAGCTTGGAACATAGCAAGCACTTAAGACCCAAACGATCATTATATCACCCTGCAGCCCGGATTGCGAGGATGAGGAGGATTGACCCTTCTATGGAATGAAGGTCCCCAGGTGTTTTCAGTGTCACAGTCAAGTCAGATAGAGACGGTTTCCCCAATAGAGCCCTACCCCACGACTCCAGAAACTGGCTTGGTACCCAGAACGGTATCCCCCGCTTCATGATTCCTGCCCCAGGGAGAAAGAGAGAACCCCATTACTCTCTCTCTACCCAACACACACAGAAACATACTCCCCTCACACATGCACACCTGCCCCCCCGCCCCCTCCCAGCCAATAAATAAAAAGTCTTTCCTTTCCATCGGCGACACAGACCGCAGTTCGTTCATTCGTTCATTCCTTCGATCATATCTATTGAACGCTTACTGTGTGCAGAGCACCGTACTAAGTGCTCGGGAAGTACAAGTCGGCGACAGGTAGAGACGGTCCCTACCCAACAGCGGGCTCACAGTCTAGAAGGGGGAAAAGTAATAATGATAATTTCGGTATTTGAATCAGGCAAAAACTCCTCACCCTCGGCATCCAGGCTCTCCATCACCTCGCCCCCTCCTGCCTCACCTCCCTTCTCTCCTTCTGCAGCCCGGCCCGCACCCTCCGCTCCTCTGTCGCTAATCTCCTCATCGTGCCTCGTTCTCACCCGTCCCGCCGTCGACCCTTGGCCCACGTCCTTCCCCGGGCCGGAACGCCCTCCCTCCACACGTCCGCCAAGCTAGCTCTTTTCCTCCCTTCAGAGCCCCACTGAGAGCTCACTTCCTCCAGGAGGCCTTCCCAGACTGAGCCCCCTCCTTCCTCTCTCCCTCCTCCCCCTCCCCATCCCCCTCGCCTTACCTCCTTCCCCTCCCCACAGCACCTGTATATATGTATATATGTTTGTACGTATTTATTACTCTATGTATTTTTCTTTTTACATATTTTTTCTATTTATTTTATTTTGTTAATATATTTGGTTTTGTTCTCTGTCTCCCCCTTCTAGACAGTGAGACCGCTGTTGCATAGGGACCATCTCTATGTGTTGCCAACTTGTATTTCCCAAGCGCGTAGTACGGTGCTCTGCACACAGTAAGTGGTCAATAAATACGCTTGAATGAATGAATGAATGGTTTCTATTAAGTGCTTACTCTGTGCCAAGCCTTGTTCTAAGTGCTGGGGGAGATACAAGGTGATCAGGTTGTCCCACGTGGTGCTCACGGTCTTTAATCCCCATTTTCCAGATGAGATGACCGAGGCACAGAGAAGTGAAGTGACCTGCCGCAAGGTGACCCCGCCGCAAGGTGATCGTCCTCCAGTCCGGGGCCATATGCGCTCATTTGTTCATTCGATCGTATTTATTGAGCGCCTACTGCGTGCGGAGCACCGCACCGAGCGCCTGGGAAGTTCAAGCCGGCAATGTACAGAGACGGTCCCTACCCGACAACGGGCTCTCGGTCTAGAAGGGGGAGATGGAAGACAAAACAAAACAAGTGGACGGGGGTCAAGTGTCCTGAAAAAAAAAAAATCAAGCTAGATACACATCGTTAACCAAATACAGAGAATAGTCAATATGTACAAGTAAAAAATGGAATAATCAATCCCTATAGACATATACAGGTGCGGTGGGGAGGGGAAGGAGGTAGGGCAGGGGGGACGGGGAGGAGGAGAGGAAAAAGGGGGCTCGGTCCGGAAAGGCCTACCGGAGGAGGTGAGCTCTCGGTAGGGCTTCGAAGGGAGGAAGAGAACCAGCCCGGAGGAAGCATGGAGGGAGGGCGGTCTGGGCCAGGGGGAGGAGGTGGGCCGGGGGTGCACGGTGGGATGGGAGAAGGAGGTGGAGGAGGGATCGGTAGGCAGAATAATAACCTTGTCCGGCACTGTTCTGTCCGGGGTCCTCGGTGGGCATCTCTGGTCCTCGGGGCATGGCCGGGGACAGCGAGCAGAGGCTGGGCAGCCCCCAGGAGCCGCCCGGAGGGGAGCAGCCCTTCCTCATCAGCGTCAGCGGGTGCACCGCCAGCGGAAAGGTACCCACCGGACACCGACAGTGGGAGCGTCTACTGGAGAACAGAGGACCGCACTGAGCGGCTGCCAGAGGCCACCAAGACGGGCCCTTATCTGGGAGGGAAAATCTAAACCGGGAGATGGAGGTGTCCCCCCTTTTTTGCCCCCCAACACTATGCAGGCCGGGCATCCTGCCTCAAAAATCCCCTTGGCGTCTGTTTGTTTGCCCGAGACGCTCAGCACAGTGTCTGACACATCCTAAATCATCACTCCAGCTTAACCTCCAGACCTTAAATAATAGTAATGGTGGTATTTGTTAAGCGCTTACTAGGTGCAAAGCACCGGTCTAAGCGCCGGAGCCCCAGGTGGGCAAGGGATGTGTCCCCCAGCTGTTGTAGGGGACTCCCCCTGTGCCCTCCGCATGCAGTGGGTGCCTAATAAATCGCCGGGGTGGGTCGAGGAGGTGGGCAGAGGAGCCGCACAAAGAGCTGGCCAAGTTTCCTTTCTTTCATCTGCGAGAAGCAGGCCCAGGCTGACAAAGCGGGTGGGCCTCACTGCAAGGGGAAGATGTGGGGGTCTCCCTTCCCATCCCACCAACATCCTTTTGGCCTGCCTTTTTTGGGGGGGGGTCTCTCTCTGGGGGTGCAGGGTTGGATGCTGGCAGAGAAATTGGGGGAATGGGATTGTCGACGTGGCCGGCCGGGCCCGACGCCAAGAGCGCTTTAACTTGCGAATTCATCCTGCTCTGGAGGGTCTGCTCAGGACCACCCTGAGAGCCAGGCCAGCGTGACACCTTCTTATCATTCATATCATTATTATTAGTAGTAGTAGTAGTATGGTATTTGTTAAGCACCCTCCTAAGCGTTGTCACCTGTGTGACTTTGGACAAATCACTTAACTTCTCTGTGTCTCAGTGGCCTCGTCTGTAGAATGGGGATTAAGACTGTGAGCCCCACGTGGGACAACCTGATCACCTTGTTATAATAATGATGGTATTTGTTAAGCGCTTACTGTGTCCAAAGCAATGTTCTAAGCGCTGGGGAGGTTACAAGGTGATCGGGTTGTCCCACAGGGGGTTCACGAGCTTAATCCCCATTTTGGAGATGAGGGAACTGAGGCCCAGAGAAGTGCAGTGACTTGCCCGAAGTCACACAGCTGACAGTTGGCTAGCCTCCCCAGCGCTTAGAACAGTGCTCCGCAACTACCCTCTCCGCACCTCCCCCAAAACCTTTTAAAACAGCCGATAAAAGGGGGAAAGAACTAGTTCCCTGGGGCCCTGGAACAAAGAAAGGAAATATCAAAGATCTGCGCTGAGACACCTTAACGGGGCCGAGGCCAAAGCGCTCGAACCGGGATGGCACGCTGCGGGGTCCAGACTCCTTGAAACTCCTGTGACATGGGACTATCTTCAGGAAATTTGGGGAAGCCAGTCGGATGGAGTCTGAAAAGTGTCTCTTCCACCGTAATTTGGTGCCGTGACTCGGATGACAATGCTCGACGAAGGTCCGGAGCGGTCCATCTCTCAGTGACCCTCAAGTGCAACTGCAGAGGCTCGCATCGCCTCCTGCCTTCAGGACATCTCCATCTGGATGTCTGCCCGCCACCTAAAACTCAACACGTCCAAGACTGAACTCCTCATCTTCCCTCCCAAACCCTGCCCTCTCCCTAACTTTCCCATCTCTGTCGACGACACTACCGTCCTTCCCGTCTCACAAGCCCGCAACCTTGGTGGCATCCTCGACTCCGCTGTCTCGTTCACCCCTCACATCCAAGCCGTCGCCAAAACTTGCCCGTCTCGGCTCCGCAACATCGCCAAGATCCGCCCTTTCCTCTCCATCCTACTCTGCTCGTTCAAGCTCTCATCCTATCCCATTGGGACTCCTGCATCAACCTTCTCTCTGATCTCCCATCCTCACGTCTCTCCCCACTTCAATCCATACTTCATGCTGCTGCCTGGATTGTCTTTGTGCAGAAATGCTCTGGGCATGTTATTCCCCTCCTCAAAAATCTCCAGTGGCTACCAATCAATCTGCGCATCAGGCAGCAACTCCTCACCCTGGGTTTCAAGGCTGTCCATCACCTCACCCCATCCTACCTTACCTCCCTTCTCTCCCTCTACAACCCACCCCGCACCCTCTGCTCCTCTGCCGCTAATCTTCTCACCGTGCCTCGTTCTCGCCCGTCCCACTGTCGACCCCCGGCCCACGTCATCCCTCGGGCCTGGAATGCCCTCCCTTTGCCCATCCGCCAAGCTAGCTCTCTTCCTCCTTTCAAGGTCCTACTGAGAGCTCACCCCTTCCAGGAGGCCTTCCCAGACTGAGCCCCTTCCTTCCTCTCCCCCTCGTCCCCCTCTCCGTCCGCCCATCTTACCTCCTTCTCTTCCCCACAGCCCCTGTATGTATGTATGTATGTTTGTACATATTTTTTACTCTACTTATGTATTTATTTTTTTTACTTGTACATATCTATTCTATTTATTTTTTTTTGTTAGTACGTTTGGTTTTGTTCTCTGTCTCCCTCTTTTAGACTGTGAGCCCAAATGTTGGGTAGGGACTGTTGCTAATATGTTGCCAACTTGTACTTCCCAAGCGCTTAGTACAGTGCTCTGCACACAGTAAGCGCTCAATAAATATGATTGATTGATTGATTGCTCGGCACATAGTAAGTGCTTAATAAATGCCATCATTATTATGACAAGTTAGTTAGGGTGGCTTAGGGAAGCAGCATGGCCCAGTGGAGATAGCCCGGGTTTGGGAGTCGGAGGTCAGGGGTTCAAATGCTGGCTCTGCCTATTGTCAGCTGGGTGACTTTGGGCATGTCACTTCACTTCTCTGGGCCTCAGTGACCTCATCGGGAAAATGGGGATAATACTAATAATGATGGCATTTATGAAGCCCTTACTGTGTGCAAAACACTGTTCTAAGCACTGGGATGAAGACTGTGAGCCCTCCATGGGACAACCTGATCACCTTGTAACCTCCCCAGTGCTTAGAACAGTGCTTTGCACACAGTAAGCTCTTGATAAATGCCATTATTAATATTATGATAATGATTAATGTTATTACAAGTTAATCAGGGTGGATACAAGGTAGTCAGGGTGGCTACAAGGTAACCAGCATGGCTACAAGTCAGTCAGGGCTCAAGGGAAAGAGCCCGGGCTTGGGAGTCCCTTGTCAGGTGTGTGACTTTGGCCAAGTCACTTCACTTCTCTGGGCCTCAGTTCCCTCATCTGGGAAATGGGGGCGATGCCTGTGAGCCCCAAGTGCGGCAACCTGATCACCCTGTATCACCCTCTGCGCTTACAACAGACCTTGTTACCCAGTAAGCGCTTAACAAACACCATTATTATTATTACAACTTAATCAGGCTGGATTTCATTCATCCGTTCATTCAGTCGTTTTTATTGAACGCTTACCGTGTGCAGAGCACTGTACTACGCATATGGAAAGTACAGTGCAGCAATGAAGACAGACAATCCCTGCCCACACCGGGCTTACCCTAACCCTCAGGCCCACAGGAGGGTCCGATTGGGACCACCCTTAGGGTAAGGGATCATGCCACCTTTTTTTATCATTGTATTATTATTATTTTTAGGGTATTTGTTAAGCACCCTTCTAAGCGCTGGGGTGGATACAGGTAAATCAGGCTGGATTTCATTCATCAGTTCATTCAATTGTTTTTATTGAGCATTTACTCTGTGCAGAGCAATGTACCAAGCGCTTGGAAAGTACAATTCCGCAGTGAAGAGAGAATCCCTGCCCACACGGGGCGCACAGTCTAGAAGGGGGCAGATAGACATCGAAACAAGTCAACAGGCACTGGCTGTCCGACATGGGGGCTCGCAGGCCAGGAAGGAGAGAGAAAAGGCATTGAATTTCCCGTAGTGCAGAGGAGGAAACTGAGGCACCACCAAGTTGTGTGACCTGCACAGGCAGACAAATTCATTTGCTCATACCGTGTGCAGAGCACTGTACTCAGTGCTTAGGAGAGTACCAATAAACAGACCCATTCCCTGCCCGCAATGAGCGCTGAGTACAGTGCCCTGCACACAGTAAGCACTCAATAAATACGATTGAATGAATAGAGAAGTGTCCAAGTTGGGAGGAGAACCCGGGCCCTCTAGCTCCCAGGCCTGTGCTTTGTCCACTAGTCGGTGGCGCCTTTTTTCCCCGCCCTGATCCTCTGTCCAAGCCAGGACAATGCCCTCGTGCTTTGCAGCTGGGACCAGGGGGAAAGTCAGTTTAGAGGATCTCCTGAGCGGAGCGGGAATTCCTTCTCCGGGGACATTCCGATTCATTCTCGGTTCCTCGCCCTTTTCCCCCTGCCCACTCTATTTTGTTTTCTTGGGGGATAATCGGTTTAGCACATGGGAGTTAATGAAAGCGAGAGTCAGCGTGGGAATGGCATCCACAAACCATCCCCCTTTTTTGGTCCCTAGCCCGGAGGGGACTTGGAAATCCCGGCTCCACCACTTGTCAGCGGTGTGAGTTTTGGCAAGTCACTTCACTTCTCTGTGCCTTAGTTACCTCATCTGTAGAATGGAGATTAAGACTGTGAGTCCCATGTGGGACAACCTGATCACCTCGCTTGTTGCCTCCCCAGCGCTTAGAACAGTGCTAGGCACATAGTAAGCGCTTAACAAATGCCATTATTATTATTAGTAGTAGTAGTGGTAGTAGTAGTAGTTGTAGTAGTGGTGGTGGTGGTGGTGGTAGTAGTAGTAGTAGTAGTAGTAGTAGTAGTAGTAGTAGTAGTAGTAGTAGTAGTAGTAGTAGTAGTAGTAAACCTCTGGGGCACAAGGATGGGGGCAGTTCTTTGGAGTTCAGACTGGGTGGCAGGAAACTGGGGTTCTAATCCCCGCTCCACCGTGAGCTAGTTTTTCCCACCCTGGGGTAAAGCCCCTTAAACCTCTCAGTGCTTCCTTTTTTTTTTTTTTCAGGAAAAAGAGGATTCATGCCCATTTTCCTTCCCCCATAATAGTAATACTAATAATAATAAGAAGAAATTCTGTTGTCTGTCTCCCCCTTCTAGACGGTGAGGTCATTGTTGAGTAGGGACCATCTCTGTATGTTGCCGACTTGTACTTCCCAAGCGCTTAGTACAGTGCTCTGCACACAGTAAGCGCTCAATAAATACGATTGAATGAATGAAGATGTTGAGCAGCGTCGGTTAGGAGAGTAAAATAGTCAGTTAGGTTCCTCCTTGGGCCCACCAACCCTAAGAAGCTTTTAGGAGGGCTTCTTTTCCTGTCTGAGCAAGCAAAAATGAGGGCCTGGGACACGTGTGTTGGGGGGAGGCGGAGAGGAGAGGAGAGCGGAGAAAAAAAAAAGAGCCCGGAGATTCACCCCTCACGAAGCCGGTTCTGGGACCAGGGCGGAGGAGCCCGGAGCATCGCTCCGACCGATCCCCTTCTGCACGGCGAGCCCGTCATCGGGTAGGGACTGTCTCCATGTGTTGCCGACTCGTACTTCCCTAGCGTTTAGTAAAGTGCTCTGCACGCAGTCAGCGCTCCGTAAATACGATCGAATGAATGAATGAATGTAGGACAGCGAAGCGTCACCGGAGCTTCTCCCCGTATCCCGGCCGAGACCCATCCGGCCTCGAGGACCCCGACCTCGGAAGACCCCCACGGATGAGGGAGGCCGCGGGGCCCGACTCCCCCCGTCGCGCGTTCGGTCGTCCTCGCCCGTCACCGGACGGTTTGGATTCCGGGAGAATAAATCGTGTCCTATCTGCAGAGGGGACAGTAGGGGGTTTCAGGCAACCTCATTTGTTTTCGGGGCTCACGCTGTCTCCCTTCCCGGTCCCCAGGCCCCAAGCCTAGTGTCGGGAGAGCTGACGCTTACGTCCGCGTGACCGCGACCGCCCTGCCGACGACACTCCACGGTATCGAACTTCGTCCTTCCCCCTACTCGGATCGCCGCTCCTCCATCCGTGAAGAGCTCGGGCTCCGGGGCCCGGAGGTCCGGCGGAACAGCCCGGGTGCATTTCCGGCCCCGAGCCCGACGGATCTCCCTCTCTCCGCCCGGATCCCGGCCGACTCGATCTGCGACGGGAGTTCACGTAAATCTCCTTTTAATATTCATTCATGCATTCAGTCGTATTTATCGAGCGCTCACTGTGGGCAGAGCACTGTACTAAGTGCTTGGGAAGTACCAGTTAGCTACATCTAGAGACGGTCCCTACCCAACAGTGGGCTCACAGTCTAGAAGGGGAAGACAGAGAACAAAACCAAACATAATAACAAAATAAAATAAATGGAATCAGTATGTACAAATAAAACACATCCAGACACACACACAGACAGACACGCAGACACACACACATACACAGACATACAGACACCCGGAGACACACACGGAGAAACACAGACAGACACAGAGATGCCTACGCACACACAGACACACACACCGACAGATAGACACACACACACACAGACAGATGGACGGACGGACCGACAGACCGACCGCTCCGGCACGTCGGGCCCCGTGTGTGTGTGTGCCCGTGTCCGACCCCACCGGCACCGCCGGCCGCCCACCCGACCGCAGATGGGGCAGAAGCGCTTATGCCACCCAGTCCCGGTCCTCGTCTGTGATCACCTCCGGGACTGACCATGGGCGAGCCCCTGCGGCTCGGTGGAAAGAGCCCGGCCTTTGGAGTCGGAGGTCACGGGTTCGGATCCCGGCTCCGCCGACCGTCACCCGTGTGAGTTTGGGCGAGTCGCTTCGCTCTTCCGGGCCTCGATTCCCTCCTCCGCAAAATGGGGATTGAGACCGTAAGGCCCACGTGGGATGACCTGATCACCTTGTATCCCCCCTGCACTTAGAACAGTGCTTTGCACATAGTCAGCGCTCACCAAGTACCATCATCATTATTTTTATTATTCAGGGTCCCTTCCGCAGTGGCTCAAGTTTAGCGGGGTGTATCCGTGGCGAGGACCGTGGGCCCGGGGAGGTCTGATCCGTCTCTAGAATTAAGGGCCCCGGGTCTTCCCGGCCCCACGGTCGAGTCAGACTCAAACGGTGGCCCAGATCCAGGTTCCCGCCTTGCCCCCCCCATCCCGACCGTGGCGGCTTCCGCCGCCGGTTCCCTCCCCCAGAGACTATATCGTCACGGTCGCACCCCAGAGGCTTCCCTCCGCAGCGGCACCGTGGACCGCGTTTCTGACTCCAGGCGGCGTGCCGAGTCCGGGACGGGAGTGAGCCGGGCCCACCACCTCGCTCCGCTTTTCCACACCTGATTGCCGGACGATCCGTTCTCCAACCGGAGGCCTCTCGACTCTGCTTCTCGGAGAGAAACGGGGCGGACCCACACCTTCTCGCTCGGCTTTTCCACACCTGATTGCCGGACGATCCGTTCTCCAACCCGAGGCCTCTCGACTCTGCTTCTCGGAGAGGAACGGGGCGGACCCGCAGCTGCCACCCTGTCCCGCTCCTAACGCTCGATCGTCCCCAGAAGGCCCCCGTCACTTCGGGGACCGAGTCAGTGTGCCGTCCCATAGCCGGGATGGCGGGGCACGGCGAGGTGCGACCCTCACCCCGATCACGGGTCCCGTGTTCTCGGTCTCACGGTCCGAGCGGAGCAAGTGGGTGCCCCACGCGGGACTCAGATCTACTGAACCGACCTCTGTCCCCAGAGTGGCATTCTCTGCCTCACTCTCCCCCGCCCAAACCTAACCCCAAGAATCTCTCTCTCTTTCTCTCTCTCTCCCGCACACACACACACACACACACACACACACACACACAGACACACACACACACACGGCTTCTCTAACCTAGAACATCACGGTCCACAGTTCTATCCGTCAGCGCTCGGCGGCGGACCGAGTCCAGGCGTCGGCTCGACTGCACCCGCCCTAAGGAGGGGTGGCCCTCCGTGCCGGGACGACGAGGTGAGCGGCCTGTGTCTGGAGAGTCTTAGCCGATTCTCTCCGTCATTCGATCCTCTTTATTTAGCGCCTACCACGGGCAGAGGACCATCCAAAGCGTTCGGAAAGCAGCACCGGGCAATCGACGGAGATGATCTCGACTTCACGAGGGACTCTCGGCATAGGCCCGTATACATATATATAGGTGCTGTGGGTAGGGGGAGGAGGTGGGACGGGGAGGAGAGGAAAAAGAACTGAACTTCCCAGGGAGAGGACTGATGAGGAGACCAATCTGCAGGATTCCCAGGGTGGACCCCAAAGACGGGAAAGGGGCAGGGACTAAGCGGACGAGGAGGAGTCGGTGTATCAGTAGGGCACCTAAATGTCTCTCAGAGGTCCGTCCCGCACGATGGGTCGCAGCTGACAATCCGTGGGGCATCCGGTGAAAGTTTGCCAAGCGCTTGCTAGTACGGGAGGAACTGAGAGAATCTTTACGTCCGCCCCGGCCGTCCTCAAACTACCGGAACAGTCTCAGATGTAGGAGTTCAGTATTCACGCAGAGAGAGCCAAGGAGGGAACGGAGCTGAAACCAAACCTTCCCTCGTTGTACCAAGGTCAACGACTTCAAAAAACTTTCCTAAAGAAAATTTCTCGAGGCATACGTAGGGAGAAAACCGACGTTCTCCTGAATCTTCCCGAGGCTTCTGGAGTGTCTTTCAGAACTCGGGGTGCGTGGTTCCCGGAAGGAACGAAATACCGGAAGGACTTTCCTGCTTCTCCTTCAGTTACCCCCTTGGTAGATTCCCCCTTCAATACGGGGACCGAAGAGGACTAAAACTAGCCTCTGCCGGCACTCTATCTGTTCCAAGAAATGGTGCGACCGGCGAGAAAGTGAAGCGCAGATGTCACCGATGCCCGGGCAATTGATACGGAACGGAGATTGAAACGATCCCGGCGACGACGAGGCCGCACCGCCTCTCCCCGCCGATCCTCTCGCCCCCACGGCCCTACGGAGACCCACGCGGGGGACGCCCTGGAGCCCGACGTCGGGCGTGGCGGCCGCTGCCGTGCCGGTGCCGAGTCCGGCCGTGGGCCTCATCCCACGGAGGAAGAAGAGAACTGGTGCGGGGGCAGATCGGGAAGAGGGGAGCGGATGGGAAGGTCGGAAACCCCAGAAGGACGGACGGGGGCGGGTCCCGGGGACCGTGCCATACTCCTCACTCTCAGCTTTGAGGTTCTCCGTCGCCTCGTCTCCTCCCGCCAGACCTCCCTTCTCTCCTTCCACACCCTCAGCTCCTCCGACGCTCACCTCCCTGCTGCGCCTCTTTCCCGCCCGTCCCACCGTCGACCCCCGGGCCCGCGTCCTTCCCCCGGCCCGGAGCGCCCTCCCTTCGCACAACCGCCGAGCTGGCTCTCTTCCTCCGTTCGGAGCCCTACTGAGAGCTCACCTCCTCCGGAAGGCCTTCCCAGACCGAGCCCCATTTTTCCTCTCCCCCTCCCCTTCCCCCCTGCCCTACCTCCTTCCCCTCCCCGCGACACTTGCGTATATTGGTACCGATCTATTACTCTATTTTAAGGGTGCATATTGACTATTCTATGTATTTTGATAATTACGTGCATATAGCTGTAATTTTATCTGTTCTGACTATTTTTGGTCCTGACGCTTTGTTTCGTGGTCCGTCTCCTCCTTCTAGACCGAGAGCCCGTCGTCGGGTAGGGACCGTCTCTGTATATGTTGCCGACCTGTATTTCCCAAGCGCCCGGTGCGGTGCTCTGCACACAGTACGCACTCAATAAATACGATGAAATGAAAGAATGAATGAATGAATGATTGAAAAGGGGGGTTCGGTCTGGGAAGGCCTCCGGGAGGAAGCGAGCTCTAGGTAGGGCTCCGAAGGGAGGAAGAGAGCCAGCTCGGCGGATGCGCGGAGCGGCTCGGTGGAGAGAGCGCCGTCTCCGGAGTCCAAGGTCGTGGGTTCGGATCCCGGCTCCGCCGCTTGTTGTCGGCCGTGTGACTTTAGGCCCACGTCATCCCCCTGGCCCAGAATGCCCTCCCTCCCAATATCCGCCAAGCTAGCTCTCTTCCTCCCTTCAAGGCCCTACTGAGAGCTCACCTCCTCCAGGAGGGCTTCCCAGACTGAGCCCCCTCCTCCCTCTTCCCCTCGCCCCTCTCTCCATCCCCCCTGTCTTACCTCCTTCTCTTCCCTACAGCACCTGTATATATGTATATATGTTTGTACATATTTATTACTCTATTTTACTTGTACATATCTATTCTATTCATTTTATTTGGTTAATATGTTTGGTTTTGTTCTCTGTCTCCCCCTTTTAGTCTGTGAGCCCACTGTTGGGTAGGGACTGTCTTTATGTGTTGGCAACTTGTATTTCCCAAGCGCTTAGTACAGTGCTCTCGACACAGTAAGTGCTCAATAAATGCGATGGATTGATTTAGGCGAGTCACTTCACTTCTCTGTGCCTCGGTCGCCTCATCTGTAAAATGGGGGATAAGACTGCAAGCCCCATGTGGGACAAACGGATCACCTTGTATTCTCCCCAGAATATAGAACAGTGCTTTGCACGTAGTAAGCGCTTAGCAAATACCATTATTATTAGGTTAATATTATTCTAGGCCAGGGGGAGGACGCGGGGTGGGGATCGACGGCGGGACACGGGAGGAGGAGAGTAGCATGCCATCTGTCTGTACCTCTCTCGTGTTTTTTACGTGATCATCGTTTTGGGGGTGGGGGCATTCTACGGACGAGGTCCCCGAGGCCCAGAGACATGCTGTGAGTCGCCTAAAATCCCACGTGGAATTGTGGGTGGGTTCGGGATGAGAGTGTTTATCGTTAGGACTCAGGTGTTGCATTTGAGATGGAGGAGATAGAGCCCGGAGGGGAACACGGTGTCTTTTATTTTGGCGGTGCGTAGGCTGGCGGGAAGATGTCTTGGAGACCGAGGATGAGGCCGGAGCAGAGTGGGGAGGGGTTTGCCAAAGTGATCGGGGGTGAGGTGGGGGCTTACCCTGGGTAGAGGGACCGGAGACCCTGCCTAAGGCCTGACTTCCCCTTTCTTTCATTCATTCAATCAATCGTATTTATTGAGCACTTTCTGTGTGCAGAGCACTGTACAGAGTGCTTGGGAAGTACAAGTTGGCAACATATAGAGAGGGTCACTACCCGACAGCGGGCTCAGAGTCTAGAAAGGGGAGACAGACAACAAAACAAAACATATTAACAAAATAAAATAAATCGAATAGTACTTATGTACAAGTAAAATAGAGTAATAAATCTGTACAAACATATCTACAGGTGCTGTGGGCAGGGGAAGGAGGTAGGGCATGGAAGAAGAGAAGCAGCGTGGGTCAGTGGAAAGAGCCCGGGCTTTGGAGTCCGAGTTCATGGGTTCAAATCCCGGCTCTGCCAATTGTCAGCTGTGTGACTTTTGGCAAGTCACTTAACTTCTCGGTGCCTCAGTTCCCTCCTCTGTAAAATGGGGATTAAAACTGTGAGCCCTCCGTGGGACAACCTGATCACCTTGTAACTTCCCCAGCCCTCAGAACAGTGCTTTGCACATAGTAAGTGCTTAATAAATGCCATTATTATTATTATTAGGGCGGGGGGGGGGATGGGGAGGAGGAGAGGGAAAAGGGGGTTCGGTCTGGGAAGGCCTCCGGGAGGAAGCGAGCTCTCGGTAGGGCTCCGAAGGGAGGAAGAGAGCCAGCTCGGCGGATGCGCGGAGCGGCTCGGTGGAGAGAGCGCCGTCTCCGGAGTCCGAGGTCGTGGGTTCGGATCCCGGCTCCGCCGCTCGTTGTCGGCCGTGTGACTTTAGGCCCACGTCATCCCCCTGGCCCAGAATGCCCTCCCTCCCGATATCCGCCAAGCTAGCTCTCTTCCTCCCTTCAAGGCCCTACTGAGAGCTCACCTCCTCCAGGAGGCCTTCCCAGACCGAGCCCCCTCCTCCCTCTCCCCCTCAACCCTCTCTCCATCCCCCCCCATCTTACCTCCTTCCCTTCCCCACAGCACCTGTATATATGTATATATGTTTGTACATATTTATCACTCTATTCATTTTACCTGTACATATCTATTGTATTCATTTTATTGGGTTAATAAGTTTGGTTTTGTTCTCTGTCTCCCCCTTCTAGACTGTGAGCCCACTGTTGGGTAGGGACTGTCTCTATATGTTGCCAACTTGTACTTCACAAACGCTTAGTACAGTGCTCTGCACACAGTAAGCGCTCAATAAATACGATGGACTGATTTAGCCGAGTCACTTCACTTCTCTGTGCCTCGGTCGCCTCATCTGTAAAATGGGGGATAAGACTGCAAGCCCCACGTGGGACAAACGGATCACCTTGTATTCTCCCCAGCATTTAGGACAGTGCTTTGCACGTAGTAAGCGCTTAGCAAATACCATTATTATTATGTTAATATTATTCTAGGCCAGGGGGAGGACGCGGGGTGGGGGTCGACGGCGGGACACGGGAGGAGGAGAGTAACTCTGTACCTCTCTCGTGTTTTTTACGTGATTATCGTTTTGGGGGTGGGGGCATTCAACGGACGAGGTCCCCGAGGCCCAGAGACATGCTGTGAGTCGCCTAAAATCCCACGTGGAATTGTGGTTGGGTTCGGGATGAGAGTGTTTATCGTTAGGACTCAGGTGTTGCATTTGAGATGGAGGAGATAGAGCCCGGACGGGAACACGGTGTCTTTTATTTTGGGGGTGCGTAGGGCGGCGGGAAGATGTCTTGGAGACCGAGGATGAGGCCGGAGCAGAGTGGGGAGGGGTTTGCCAAAGTGATCGGGGGTGAGGTGGGGGCTCTCCCTGGGTAGAGGGACCGGAGACCCTGCCTAACGCCTGACCTCCCCTTTCTTTCATTCATTCAATCGTATTTATTGAGCACTTTCTGTGTGCAGAGCACTGTACAGAGCGCTTGGGAAGTACAAGTTGGCAACATATAGAGAGGGTCACTACCCGACAGCGGGCTCATAGTCTAGAAGGGGAAGACAGACAACAAAACAAAACATATGAACAAAATAAAAAAAATCGAATAGTACAAATGTACAAGTAAAATAGAGTACTAAATCTGTACAAACATATCTCCAGGTGCTGTGGGCAGGGGAAGGAGGTAGGGCATGGAAGAAGAGAAGCAGCGTGGGTCAGTGGAAAGAGCACGGGCTTTGGAGTCCGAGGTCATGGGGTCAAATCCCCGGTCCGCCAATTGTCAGCTGTGTGACTTTGGGCAAGTTACTTATCTTCTCTGTGCCTCAGTTTCCTCATCTGTAAAATGGGGATTAAAACTGTGAGCCCTCCGTGGGACAACCTGATCACCTTGTAACTTTCCCAGCCCTCAGAACAGTGCTTTGCACATAGTAAGTGCTTAATAAATGCCATTATTATTATTATTAGGGCGGCGAGGGGGATGGGGAGGAGGAGAGGGAAAAGGGGGCTCAGTGTGGGAAGGCCTCCCGGTGGAGGTGAGCTCTCAGTGTGGTTTTGAAGGGAGGAAAAGAGCTAGCTTGGCTGATGTGCAGAGGGAGGGCATTCCGGGCCAGGGGTCGACGGCGGGACGGGCGAGAACGACCCCTTCACTTCGTTTTGTCTGGGGACGTGTCCTGGTCCCCTTTCATCTTGTCCCCCGGGGGTCGTTGTGGTGGGGGGGACATCCCCCTCCCCAGAAGGGAAACCGTGGAGCAGGATAAGAGAGACAGGGCACGGTCGTCGAGTCCCCCGTGTCCAGGGCCCGTCCCTCCGCGGTCCGGGATTCCTTGGGGCCCGAAGCCCACCTTCCTACATCTTTTCCCGGTCATGCCCATCCCGGGGGTTTGTGCCCCCCCCCCCCCCCCCGGCATCCCGGGCTGGAGGTTTTCCCAGGTGTGGGGAATCAAGGGTGGCGCGGGGCCGGACTCCGCCCCTTTACTTGGCTACATAAAGCGGCCCCGGAGGGCACGTATTTGCTTTGCTGTCCGGATTGCTGTCCGGACTGCTGGCCGCATTGCTGCCCGGACCTCTGCCCGGACCGGCTGGACCTCGGGGATGCCAGGATGCTGCGGAGCCGTGGGGGGACCAGCCGGGCCCGGCCGCTCGGAAGGCGGCAGTCGGAGCGGACCCGCTTGTCGGTGGCAGCGGTGTAGACGGGGAGAGGGACAGGTCCCGTTGGAGGGGGGACTCCGGAGGGAGGGAGAGGCCTTAGAGGGAAGGGAAGGGGCCCCCCTTTTTTCCAGTTTGACTATTTCGGCGAAGCCCCCGGCCCGAATGGGGGAGGTGACACTAGTCCCTGAGCCTCGGCAGGGCGCTGACTTGTCGTTGGTGACCGTGCCGGGTTTTAATTTGCTTTTTTTCCCCCTCTGTAGTGCGTTCCCGAAGGAGCAGAGCTTCACCAGCCCCCCCGTGCTCGGCTTGGGAGCCGTTCCCCGCCGCGGGCGAGCTCCGCAGCTGCCTGCAATTCGGCTCCTCGAGGCTCTGTGCAAACGCCCTGGGTTTTTTTCCGCCTTGTGAGTCATCGGATTAGCTCGCAGGTGAAGCCCCGGCGTGGTCTAGCCTCCCCCGGGGAGGGAGCAGGTGGGGGTCGGCAAAAAGGGTTGGGGGGCTCCGTTTGGGGACGCGGCTGTGTTCACTTGGGCGTGGGGTGGAGCTGGGCTCCGCACTGGAATTTTGTAAAGAGCTTTCAGCTGCGTAGGCCTCCTGTCCTTTGGCCAGGCTGACCTGGAACACCTGGGGTTCCCGGAGCCTGGATCTCCTGCTTCATTCATTCATTCATTCAATCGTATGTATTGAGCGCTTACTGTGGGCCGAGCACTGTACTAAGCGCTTGGGAAGTACGAGTTGGCCACATCTAGAGACGGTCCCTATCCCATTAGCCCGGAAGACCCCGAGTGGGTCTGAGGGTCGGAGGGGCTGCGGTCCTTGCTCTGGTGGCAGATTTTCCGGGAGCAATTAAGGAACAGCAGCCTCTCCCTTGGGAGGGACCTGATCGAGTACGGTTTGTAATGTCATTTTTGTCATTTTGTGTTCTCCTTTTGCAGAGGAAGACGAGAGAGTCACGTCGACGCCGGACCCGGAACGGGAACCCACAAAGGGACCGGCCCGAGTGTTCGGGGTCGTGGGATTCGGCTCGTCCCGCGAGTGACTGTTCGTTTAATTGCGTTTTGGAGCCGGCATCTTCTCTACAGCCACGGGGAAGAAAGCGGAGCGGATCGATTAGGTCCCGGTTTCCAGCTGGCCATTTTCCATGCGGAAGTATCCGGACCCCCTGGGATTTTCATGACTATGAGGATGGTGACTTTAGGAGGCCCGAGAGACACTGGACCCGAGGGAAGGTGATGGGTTGGGGGGGGGGGGGGGGCGGTCAGAAGGATTAGAGAAGCAACGTGACTCAACAGAAAGTCCACGGGCTTTGGAGTCTTGGGTCCTGGGTTCAAATTCCGACTCCGCCACTTGTCCATTGTGTGAATTGGGGGCAAATTGTTTAAGTTCCCTGGGCCTCAGGGACCTCATCTGCAATATGGGGATTAAGACTGTGAGCCCCACGTGGGACAACCTGATCACCTTGTATCCCCACCGCGCTTAGAACAGTGCTTTGCACGTAGTAAGCGCTTAACAGATACCACCATGGTTTTTATTAGTAGTTTGGGTCAGAGTAGGGTCGGAGGAGAGGGCCCACAGTGAAGTTCCGTTCCTGTAGATCCAGAAGCCGTTCCTGGAAAAGGGGTCCCGGGCTCTGTGCGGGGAACGCCTTCCGTGTGGCGGGACTGTGGGTGTGAGGAGGCCCAGGGCCCTTCATTCTATAGATGGGTCTCAGCTCTGGGTGCTCGCCGTCCCGTCTCCGGAATCCGTCCCGTACAGACCCCGTCCCCTCCCGAGGGAGGAGGTTAGCGAGGAGAGAGGCACCGAGGAGAGAGGATGCCTCTCGGCATCCTTGATCATCTCCGGAGAAAAAGGAATACACGGGGTCTCGAGGGGGAGGCGGCCGTTAGGTGCCGGAGGTCGGAACGGGTCGGCGGCGGTCCGTCCCCGGGGGAGTCCAAAGTAGAATTAGGAAAAGGGACCCCGAAGCCCGGGAGTGGAGCCGGACTGCCGTCTCTCAAGAAAGGTGGTGTGGCCCTGTCATTAGGGAGAACCACCCTACCCACCCGAAACTAGGGGTAGGGATTCCTCTGGGAAAAGAGAGGGTCAGGTGGAAGAGTGGAGCGAACCCTGTCATCCTGGGAATCGCCGGTCTGTCGGGGGTGTGGGAGGATACCTGTCAACAGACATAACAGACATAGGGAGGCCGGAGTCAGTAGAAAATGTGAAGGAAAAAAAAATTTTAAATTTACTGTATTTTTTAATTTTATTCTGTTTCCTTTCCAGCTACACCAGTGCAACATCAGCTCTTCTCCACTCCCACGGTCATGTCCACGAATATCTTCGGGAAGAATCCGGAGCCTGGGATGACTTTCGAAATCTCGCGTCGGGGGAGGAGCAATCACGGTAAACTGTTGTCATCTGAAATCAGGATTCCTAGATCTCCCGGAGTGTCATGTCGATCGGCTTGACTCTCCTCATCACGCCGTCGTTTCTGCCCGTAGGGGGACGTCCCTGGACCGATCTCCTCGGTGTTGTCACCTCTTGTGCCAATGTGGATGAAGTACAGAGAGCATTTGGACTCTGCACGGTGACATGTGATGGACAGAACAACAGAATCCTAGAGAAGGTGGCTTTTTTTAAAAAGAAGTTAATGTTTTTTGGGGTGTGTGTGTGTGTGTGTGTGTGCGAGTATTTTGAAGGGGTGAGGTGGAGTTGGGTTCGGGACAGAGCGAGGAGGCTGTCCTCGAGTCTGGTGTGGAAAAACTGAAGGGTAATCCAAAAATGTTTTTATTTATATCGATCGTCTTTTGCGTTACAGCGGCGCACAGTAGGCTCTCGTCTACTCCTACGGTCACGGAACGTGTACGGGAAGATTCCGGAGTCTAGGATGGCTTCCAAAAATCTCCCGGCAGGTGAGGAGAAATCACGCCGAGCTTTTGTCATCGGCAATCGGGTCGCCCGGAACTCGCGGACCGTCACGGCGATCGGCTCGAGTCTCATCATCCCGCCGTCATTTGTGCCGGTAGGGCGAAGTCCCCGGAACATCGTATGCACGTCTTGTGGCAATGTGGATGAAAGACAGAGACCATTTGGAGTTTCAATGGCTACAAGGATCATCGACAGGCAATGGGCACACTGACAGAATTTAAGGGAAGGTGTTTGGCTTAATGAAGAGAGAGAGTGTGTGTGTGTGTGTGTGTGTACATATCTGAGAGAGAGAGAGAGAGCAAGATTATTCTGAGGGGTTGCGGTGGAGTTTGGTTTGGGACAGAGAGCGTGGAGGCGGAGGAGGCCACCGTCGAGTCGGAAGGCGGTTCCGGATCTCGCGGCCGGGGCTCTGTGCGGGGCACTGATCCCGTGGGGCGCGACTGTGGGTCTGAGGAGCCCCAGGGCCCTTCATTCTATAGATGGGGCTCATCTCTGGGTGCTCACAGTGCAGTCTCCGGGGTCACTCCGTACATCCTCGGTCTCTTTTGAGGGGACCGTTTTCCGGGTCCGACGGTCACTTCCGGGGAGGAGCACGGGCAGGTGCCGGGGGAGGAGAGAGGGAAGGGGTGCTTCGGGGGTGGGGGGAGTAGGGGGAGGAATTGGGTATGGAGTTGAAAAACTGAAGGGTAAAAAAGTATTTTCAATTTTATCTATTGCCTGTTGCGGTACACCGGCGCACCGTTGGCTCTCATCTACTCCTATGGTCACGGAACACGTTCGGGAAGACTCCGGAGGCTGGGATGACTTCAGAAATCTCCCTGCGGGTGAGGAGAAATCACTTTGAGCTTTTGTCGTCGGCGATCGGGTCGGCGGGAACTCGTGGACCCTCACGGCGATCGGCTCGAGTTTCATCGCCCCGCTGTGTTTGGTGCCGACAGGTGGCAGTCCCTGGAACATCTTATGCACGTCTTGTGCCAACGTGGGTGAAAGACAGAGACCATTTGGAGTTGCAATGGCAACAAGGATCATCGACGTGCAAAGGGCACACCAACAGAATCTAAGGGAAGGTGTTAAGCTTAAGGAGGGGTGTGTGTGTGTGTGTGTGTGTGTGTGTGTGTGTGTGTGTGTGTGTGTGAGAGAGAGAGAGAGAGAGTGTGAATAATTTCAGGGGGATGTCGGGGAGTAAGGTTCGGGATAGAGTGGAGGCGGAGGAGCCCACCGTCGAGTCAGAAGGCAGTTCCAGATTTCGGGGCCGGGGCTCTGTGCCGGGCACTGATCCCGTGGGGCGCGACTGTGGGTCTGAGGAGCCCCGGGGCCCTTAATTCTATAGATGGGGCTCATCTCTGGGTGCTCACAGTGCAGTCTCCGGGGTCACTCCGTACATCCTCGGTCTCTTTTGAAGGGACCGCTTTCTGGGTCCGACGGTCGCCTCTGGGGAGGAGCACGGGCAGGTGCCGGGAGAGTAGAGAGAGGGAAGGTGTACTTTGGGTTTGAGCCCCACCTGTTTCGGCTCGGTTTTGGCCCTAAAGACGTCCTATCGTGAGGATGCGGGCTTTCTCATGACCAGGTGCGAGGTGCTCGACGTGTGGCGGGAGAGAAGAATGGAGAAGCTAGGGTGTCGGGTTTGTCCTTGGGTGCATTTGCAGAGATCCCGTTGTGTGTGTGTGTGTGTGTGTGTGTGTGTGTGTGTGTGTGTGTGTGTGTGTCGGGGGTGGGGTGAGTAGGGGGAGGAATCGGGTAGGGTGTGGAAGAACTGAACGGGAAACCCACAACATTTTTTGTTTATTGCCTTATGCGGTGCACCGTCGGCTGTCGCCCGCTCCCACGGTTACGGAGCGCATTCGGGAAGACTCCGGAGTCTGGGAAGACTTCTGCAGTCTCCCTGCAGCAGAGGAGAGATCACGGTGACCTTTTGTCTTCGGCGATCGTGTCGGCCGGAACCCGTGGACCGTCACGGCGCTCGGCTCGAGTCTCTTCGTCCCGCCGTCATCTGAGCCGGTAGGGGGAAGTCCCCGGAACATCTTATGCACCTCTTTTGCCAACGTGGATGAAATACGGAGACCGTGTGGAGTTTCCATGGCTACGGAGATCATTGACAAGCGATGGGCGCACTGACAGAATCCAAGGGTATGTGTTTGGCTTAATGAAGTGTGTGTGTGTGTGTGTGTGTGTGTGTGTGTGTGTGTGTGAGAGAGAGAGAGAGAGAGTGATTATTTTCAGGGGGGTTGCGGGGGAGATGGGTTTGAGATTGAGAGCGTGGAGGCGGAGGAGGCCACCGTCGAGTCGGAAGGCGGTTCCGGATCTCGGGGCCGGGGCTCTGTGCGGGGCACTGGTCCCGTGGGGAGCGACTGTGGGTCTGAGGAGCCCCGGGGCCCTTAATTCTATAGACGGGGCTCATCTCTGGGTGCTCACAGTGCAGTCTCCGGGGTCACTCCGTACATCCCCGGTCTCTTTTGAAGGGACCGTTTTCTGGGTCCGACGATCGCCTCTGGGGAGGAGCACGGGCAGGTGCTGGGGGAGGAGAGAGGGAAGGGGTACTTTGGGTTTGAGCCGCACCCGTGTCAGCTGGTTTCGGCCCTAAAGAGCTCCTACCGTGGGGATGTGGGCTTTCTCGTTACTGGTTGCGAGGTGCTCGACGGGCGGCGGGAGAGAAGAATGGAGAAGCTAGGGTGTTTGGGTTCGTCCTTGGGTGCATTTGCAGAGATCCCGTGATTTGCGTGTGTGTTTTGGGGGTGGGGTGAGTTGCGGGAGGAATCGGGTAGGATGTGGGAAAACTGAAGGGTAAACCCACAACTTTTTTTTTTCATCTATTGCCTTATGCGGTACACCGGCGCACCGTCGGCTGTCGTCCGCTCCCACGGTTACGGAGCGCATTTCGGAAGACTCCGGAGTCTGGGAAGACCTCTGCAATCTCCCGGCGGCTGAGGAGAAATCACGGTGACCTTTTGTCGTCGGCGAACGTGTCGCCCGGAACTCGTGGAGCGTGACGGCGCTCGGCTCGAGTCTCTTCGTCCCGCCGTCGTCTGTGCTGATAGGGGGAAGTCCCCGATTCATCTTATGCATGTGTTCTGCCGACGTGGATGAAATACGGAGATCATGTGGAGTTTCCGTGGCTACGAGGATCATTGACATGCGACGGGCCCACTGACAGAATCCAACGGTAGGTGTTTGGCTTAATGAAGTGTGTGTGTGTGTGTGTGTGTGTGTGTGTGTGTGAGAGAGAGAGAGAGAGAGCGCAAATATTTTGAGGGGCTGGGGTGGAGTTGGGTTTGGGCCAGAGAGCGTGGAGGCGGAGGAGGCCACCGTCGAGTCGGAAGGCGGTTCTGGATCTCGGGGCCGGGGCTCTGTGCGGGGCACTGGTCTCGTGGGGCGCGACTGTGGGTCTGAGGAGCCCCGGGGCCCTTAATTCTATAGACGGGGCTCATCTCTGGGTGCTCACAGTGCAGTCTCCGGGGTCACTCCGTACATCCCCAGTCTCTTTTGAAGGGACCGTTTTCTGGGTCTGACGGTCGCCTCCGGGGAGGAGCACGGGCAGGTGCTAGGGGAGGAGAGAGGGAAGGGGCGCTTCTGGTCTGACCCCCCACCCCTGTCGGGTCGCTTTTGGCCCTAAAGAGGTCCTACTGTGGGGATGTCGGCTCTCTTGGGACTGGGTGTGAGGTGCTCGTAGGGGGGCGGGAGAGAAGAATGGAGAAGCTAGGGTGTCTTGGGTCATCCTTGGGTGCATTTGCAGAGATCACGTGATTGGTGTGTGTGTCGGGGGTGGGGCGAGTAGGGGGAGTAATCGGGTAGGGTGTGGATAAACTGAAGGGTAAACCCAAACATTTTTTTCTTTTTCATCTATTGCCTTCTGCGGTATACCGGCGCATCATCGGCTATTAACTGTTCCCACGGTTACGGAGCGCACTTTTGAAGACTCTGGAGTCTGGGAAGACCTCAGAAATCTCCCGGCGGCTGAGGAGAAATCTCATTGAGCTTTGGTCGTCTTCGATCGTGTCGGCCGGAACTCTTGGACCGTCACGGCGCTCGCCTCGAGTCTCTTCGTCCCGCCGTCATTTGTGCCGATAGGGGAGAGTCCCTGGAACATCTTATGCACGTCTTTTCCCGATGTGGATGAAATACGGAGAACATTTGGAGTTTCATTGGCTACAAGGATCATTGACGTGCGATGCGCACACTGACAGAATCCAAGGTAAGGTGTTTGGCTTAATGAAGAGTGTGTGGGTATGGGTGGGTGTGTGTGTGTGTGTGTGTGTGTGTGTGGGTGTGAGAGAGATAGAGAGAGAGAGCAATTATTTGAGGGGGTGGGGTGGAGATCGGTTTGGGACTGAGGGGGTGGGGCGGAGGAGGTCACCGTCGAGTCGGAAGGCGGTTCCGGATCTGGGGGCCGGGGCTCTGTGCGGGGCACTGGTCCCGTGGGGCGCGACTGTGGGTCTGAGGAGCCCCGGGGCCCTTAATTCTATAGATGGGGCTCATCTCTGGGTGCTCACAGTGCAGTCTCCGGGGTCACTCCGTACATCCTCGGTCTCTTTTGAAGGGACCGTCTTCCGGGTCTGACGGTCGCCTCCGGGGAGGAGCACGGGCAGGTGCTGGGGGAGGAGAGAGGGAAGAGGTACTTTGGGTTTGAGCCCCACCCGTGTCAGCTGGTTTCGGCCCTCAAGAGGTCCTACCGTGGGGATGCGGGGTTTCTCGTGACTGGGTGCGAGGTGCTCGACGGGCGGCGGGAGAGAAGAATGGAGAAGCTAGGGTGTTTGGGTTCGTCCTTGGGTGCGTTTGCGGAGATCCCGTGATTTGCGTGTGTGTGTTTTGGGGGTGTGGGGTGAGTTGGGGGAGGAATCGGGTAGGATGTGGGAAAACTGAAGTGTAAACCCACAACTTATTTTTTTTTTCCTCTATTGCCTTATGCGGTACACCGGCGCACCGTCGGCTGTCGTCTGCTCCCACGGTTACGGAGCGCATTTGGGAAGACTCTGGTGTCTGGGAAGACCTGCAATCTCCCGGCGGCTGAGGGGAAATCACGGTGACCTTTTGTCGTCGACGATCGTGTCGGCCGGACCTCGTGGACCGTGACGGCGCTCGGCTCGAGTCTCTTCGTCTCGCCGTCAGCGGTGCCGATAGGGGGAAGTCCCCGGAACATCTTATGGACGTCTTTTGCCGACGTGGAGGAAATATGGAGACTGTGTGGAGTTTCCCTGGCTACGAGGATCATTGACATGCGATGGGCACACTGACAGAATCCAAGGGTAGGTGTTTGGCTTAATGAAGTGTGTGTGTGTGTGTGTGTGTGTGTGTGCGTGTGTGTGTTTGTGTGAGAGAGAGAGAGAGAGAGCACAATTTTTTTGAGGGGGCGGGGTGAAGTTGGGTTTGGGCCAGAGAGCGTGGAGGCGGAGGAGGCCACCGTCGAGTCGGAAGGCGGTTCTGGACCTCGGGGCCGAGGCTCTGTGGGGGGCACTGGTCCCGTGGGGCGCGACTGTGGGTCTGAGGAGCCCCGGGGCCCTTAATTCTATAGATGGGGCTCATCTCTGGGTGCTCACAGTGCAGTCTCCGGGGTCACTCCGTACATCCTCGGTCTCTTTTGAAGGGACCGTTTTCCGGGTCCGACGGTCGCCTCCGGGGAGGAGCACGGGTAGGTGCCGGGGGAGGAGAGAGGGAACGGGTGTTTCGGCTTTAAGCCCCACTGGTGTCGGGTTGGTTTTGGCCCTAAAGAGGTCCTACCGTGGGGATGTGGGATTTTTTGCGACTGGGTGCAAGGAGCTCTGTGGGTGGTGGGAGAGAAGAATGGAGAAGCTAGGGTGTCTGGGATAGTCCGTCTCTGAGTTTGTAGGGATCACGTGATTTGTGTGCGTGTGTCGGGGGAGGGGGGAGTAGGGGGAGGTATCGGGTAGGATGTGATAAAACTGAAGGGTCAACCCGCACAAAATTTTTTTTTTTTTTTTTCATCTATTGCCTTATGCGGTACACCGGCTTACCGTTGGCTGTCGTCTGCTCCCACGGTTACGGAGCGCATTCGGGAAGACTCCAGAGTCTGGGAAGACCTCAGAAATTTCCCGGCGGCAGAGGAGAAATCACGGTGACCTTTTGTCGTCGGCGATCGTGTCGGCTGGAACCCGTGGACCGTCACGGCGCTCGGCTCGAGTCTCTTCGTCCCGCCGTCATCTGTGCCGATAGGGGGAAGTCCCCGGAACATCTTATGCACGTCTTGTGCCGACGTGGATGAAATACGGAGAACGTGTGGAGTTTCCGTGGCTACGGAGATCATTGACATGCGATGGGCGCATTGACAGAATCCAAGGGTAGGTGTTTGGCTTAATGAAGTGTGTGTGTGTGTCTGTGTGAGAGAGAGTGTGAATATTTTCAGGGGGGTTGTGGGGGAGTTGGGTTTGAGACTGAGAGCGTGGAGGCGGAGGAGGCCACCGTCGAGTCGGAAGGCGGTTCTGGATCTCGGGGCCGGGGCTCTGTGCGGGGCACTGGTCCCGTGGGGCGCGACTGTGGGTCTGAGGAGCCCCGGGGCCCTTCATTCTATAGACGGGGCTCATCTCTGGGTGCTCACAGTGCAGTCTCCGGGGTCACTCCGTACATCCCCGGTCTCTTTTGAAGGGACCGTTTTCTGGGTCTGACGGTCGCCTCTGGGGAGGAGCACGGGCAGGTGCTGGGGGAGGAGAGAGGGAAGGGGTACTTTGGGTTTGAGCCGCACCCGTGTCAGCTGGTTTCGGCCCTAAAGAGCTCCTACCGTGGGGATGTGGGCTTTCTCGTTACTGGTTGTGAGGTGCTCGACGGGCGGTGGGAGAGAAGAATGGAGAAGCTAGGGTGTTTGGGTTCGTCCTTGGGTGCATTTACAGAGATCCCGTGATTTGCGTGTGTGTTTTGGGGGTGGGGTGAGTTGCGGGAGGAATCGGGTAGGATGTGGGAAAACTGAAGGGTAATCCCACAACTTTATTTTTTTCATCTATTGCCTTATGCGGTACACCGGCGCACCGTCGGCTGTCGTCCGCTCCCACGGTTACGGAGCGCATTTCGGAAGACTCCGGAGTCTGGGAAGACCTCTGCAATCTCCCGGCGGCTGAGGAGAAATCACGGTGACCTTTTGTCGTCGGCGAACGTGTCGCCCGGAACTCGTGGACCGTGACGGCGCTCGGCTCGAGTCTCTTCGTCCCACCGTCATCTGTGCCTATAGGGGGAAGTCCCCGGATCATCTTATGCACGTGTTTTGCCGACGTGGATGAAATACGGAGATCATGTGGAGTTTCCGTGGCTACGAGGATCATTGACATGCGATGGGCCCACTGACGGAATCCAAGGGTAGGTGTTTGGCTTCATGAAGTGTGTGCTTGTGTGTGCGTGTGTGTGTTTGTGTGTGTTTGTGTGTGAGAGAGAGAGAGAGAGAGAGAGGGAGAGCGCAATTATTTTGAGGGGCTGGGGTGGAGTTGGGTTTGGGCCAGAGAGCGTGGAGGCGGAGGAGGCCACCGTCGAGTCGGAAGGCGGTTCTGGATCTCGGGGCCGGGGCTCTGTGCGGGGCACTGATCTCGTGGGGCGCGACTGTGGGTCTGAGGAGCCCCGGGGCCCTTCATTCTATAGACGGGGCTCATCTCTGGGTGCTCACAGTGCAGTCTCCGGGGTCACTCCGTACATCCCCGGTCTCTTTTGAAGGGAGTGTTTTCTGGGTCTGACGGTCGCCTCCGGGGAGGAGCACAGGCAGGTGCTAGGGGAGGAGACAGGGAAGGGGCGCTTTGGGTCTGACCCCCCACCCCTGTCGGGTCGCTTTTGGCCCTAAAGAGGTCCTACTGTGGGGATGTCGGCTCTCTTGGGACTGGGTGTGAGGTGCTCGTAGGGGGGCGGGAGAGAAGAATGGAGAAGCTAGGGTGTCTTGGGTCATCCTTGGGTGCGTTTGCAGAGGTCACGTGATTGGTGTGTGTGTCGGGGTGGGGCGAGTAGGGGGAGTAATCGGGTAGGGTGTGGAGAAACTGAAGGGTAAACCCAAACATTTTTTTCTTTTTCATCTATTGCCTTCTGCGGTATACCGGCGCACCATCGGCTATTAACTGTTCCCACGGTTACGGAGCGCACTTTTGAAGACTCTGGAGTCTGGGAAGACCTCAGAAATCTCCCGGCGGCTGAGGAGAAATCACATTGAGCTTTGGTCGTCGTCGATCGTGTCGGCCGGAACTCTTGGACCGTCACGGCGCTCGCCTCGAGTCTCTTCGTCCCGCCGTCATTTGTGCCGATAGGGGAGAGTCCCCGGAACATCTTATGCACGTCTTTTCCCGATGTGGATGAAATACGGAGAACATTTGGAGTTTCATTGGCTACAAGGATCATTGACACGCGATGCGCACACTGACAGAATCCAAGGTAAGGTGTTTGGCTTAATGAAGAGAGTGTGTGTGTGTGTGTGTGTGTGTGTGTGTGTGTGTGTGTGAGAGAGATAGAGAGAGAGAGCAATTATTTGAGGGGGTGGAGTGGAGATCGGTTTGGGACTGAGGGGGTGGGGCGGAGGAGGTCACCGTCGAGTCGGAAGGCGGTTCCGGATCTCGGGGCCGGGGCTCTGTGCGGGGCACTGGTCCCGTGGGGTGCGACTGTGGGTCTGAGGAGCCCCGGGGCCCTTAATTCTATAGATGGGGCTCATCTCTGGGTGCTCACAGTGCAGTCTCCGGGGTCACTCCGTACATCCCCGGTCTCTTTTGAAGGGACCGTTTTCCGGGTCCGACGGTCGCCCCCGGGGAGGAGCACGGGCGGGTGCCGGCGGAGGAGAGAGGGAACGGGTGTTTCGGCTTTAAGCCCCACTGGTGTCGGGTTGGTTTTGGCCCTAAAGAGGTCCTACCGTGGGGATGCGGGATTTTTTGCGACTGGGTGCGAGGAGCTCTGTGGGTGGTGGGAGAGAAGAATGGAGAAGCTAGGGTGTCTGGGATCGTCCGTCTGTGCGTTTGTAGGGATCACGTGATTTGTGTGCGTGTGTCTGGGGAGGGGGGAGTAGGGGGAGGTATCGGGTAGGATGTGGTAAAACAGAAGGGTAAACCCGCACAAGAAAAATTTTTTTTTTTTTCATCTATTGCCTTATGCGGTACACCGGCTTACCGTCGGCTGTCGTCTGCTCCCACGGTTACGGAGCGCATTCGGGAAGACTCCGGAGTCTGGGAAGACCTCTGCAATTTCCCGGCGGCTGAGGAGAAATCACGGTGACCTTTTGTCGTCGGCGATCGTGTCGGCCGGAACCCGTGGACCGTCACGGCGCTCGGTTCGAGTCTCTTCGTCCCGCCGTCATCTGTGCCGATAGGGGGGAAGTCCCCGGAACATCTTATGCACGTCTTGTGCCGACGTGGATGAACTACGGAGAACGTGTGGAGTTTCCGTGGTACGAGGATCATTGACATGCGATGGGCCCACGGACAGAATCCAAGGGTAGGTGTTTGGCTTAATGAAGTGTGTGGTTTTGTGTGTGTGTGTGTGTGTGTGTGTGTGTGTGTGAGAGAGAGAGCGCGCAATTATTTTGAGGGGCTGGGGTGGAGTTGGGTTTGGGCCAGAGGGCGTGGAGACGGAGGAGGCCACGGTCGATTTGGAAGGCGGTTCCAGATCTGGGCGCCGGGGCTCTGTGCGGGGCACTGGTCCCGTGGGGCGCGACTGTGGGTCTGAGGAGCCCCGGGGCCCTTCATTCTGTAGACGGGGCTCATCTCTGGGTGCTCACAGTGCAGTCTCCGGGGTCACTCCGTACATCCCCGGTCTCTTTTGAAGGGACCGTCTTCCGGGTCTGACGGTCGCTTCTGGGAAGGAGCACGGGCAGGTGCTAGGGGAGGAGAGCGGGAATGGGTGTTTCGCCTTTAAGCCCCACCGGTGTTGGGTCGGTTTTGGCCCTAAAGAGGTCCTACTGTGGAGATGTCGGCTTTCTTGGAACCGGGTGCGAGGTGCTCGTAGGGGGTTGGGAGAGAAGAATGGAGAAGCTAGGGTGTCTTGGGTCATCCCTGGGTGCGTTTGCAGAGATCACGTGATTGGTGTGTGTGTCGGGGGTCGGGTGAGTAGGGGAAGTAATCGGGTAGGGTGTGGATAAACTGAAGGGTAAACCCAAACTTAAATTTTATCTTTTTCATCTATTGCCTTCTGCGGTACACCGGCGCACCATTGGCTGTCAACTGCTCCCACGGTTACGGAGCGCACTTTTGAAGACTCTGGAGTCTGGGAAGACCTCAGAAATCTCCCGGCGGCTGAGGAGAAATCACATTGAGCTTTTGTCGTCGTCGATCGTGTCGGCCGGAACTCTGGGACCGTCACGGCACTGGGCTCGAGCCTCTTCGTCCCGCCGTCATTTCTGCCGATAGGGGAGAGTCCCTGGAACATCTTACGCACGTCTTTTCCCGATGTGGATGAAATATGGAGAATATTTGGAGTTTCATGGGCTACAAGGATCATTGACGTGCGATGAGCACACGGACAGAATCCAAGGTAAGGTGTTTGGCTTAATAAAGAGTGTGTGTGTGTGTGTGTGGGGGGGGGGGAGAGAGAGAGAGAGAGAGAGAAAGCAGTTTTTTGAGGGGGTGGGGTGGAGGTGGGTTTGGGACTCAGGGCGTGGGGTGGAGGAGGTAACCGTCGAGTCGGAAGGCGGTTCCGGATCTCGGGGCCGGGGCTCTGTGCGGGGCACTGGTCCCGTGGGGCGCGACTGTGGGTCTGAGGAGCCCCGGGGCCCTTAATTCTATAGATGGGGCTCATCTCTGGGTGCTCACAGTGCAGTCTCCGGGGTCACTCCGTACATCCCCGGTCTCTTTTGAAGGGACCGTTTTCCGGGTCCGACGGTCGCCCCCGGGGAGGAGCACGGGCGGGTGCCGGCGGAGGAGAGAGGGAACGGGTGTTTCGGCTTTAAGCCCCACTGGTGTCGGGTTGGTTTTGGCCCTAAAGAGGTCCTACCGTGGGGATGCGGGATTTTTTGCGACTGGATGCGAGGAGCTCTGTGGGTGGTGGGAGAGAAGAATGGAGAAGCTAGGGTGTCTGGGATCGTCCGTCTGTGCGTTTGTAGGGATCACGTGATTTGTGTGCGTGTGTCTGGGGAGGGGGGAGTAGGGGGAGGTATCGGGTAGGATGTGGTAAAACAGAAGGGTAAACCCGCTCAAAAAAAAATTTTTTTTTTTTCATCTATTGCCTTATGCGGTACACCGGCTTACCGTCGGCTGTCGTCTGCTCCCACGGTTACGGAGCGCATTCGGGAAGACTCCGGAGTCTGGGAAGAGCTCTGCAATTTCCCGGCGGCTGAGGAGAAATCACGGTGACCTTTTGTCGTCGGCGATCGTGTCGGCCGGAACCCGTGGACCGTCACGGCGCTCGGTTAGAGTCTCTTCGTCCCGCCGTCATCTGTGCCGATAGGGGGGACGTCCCCGGAACATCTTATGCACGTCTTGTGCCGACGTGGATGAACTACGGAGAACGTGTGGAGTTTCCGTGGTACGAGGATCATTGACATGCGATGGGCCCACGGACAGAATCCAAGGGTAGGTGTTTGGCTTAATGAAGTGTGTGGTTTTGTGTGTGTGTGTGTGTGTGTGTGTGTGTGAGAGAGAGAGAGAGAGCGCGCAATTATTTTGAGGGGCTGGGGTGGAGTTGGGTTTGGGCCAGAGGGCGTGGAGACGGAGGAGGCCACGGTCGATTTGGAAGGCGGTTCCAGATCTGGGGGCCGGGGCTCTGTGCGGGGCACTGGTCCCGTGGGGCGCGACTGTGGGTCTGAGGAGCCCCGGGGCCCTTCATTCTGTAGACGGGGCTCATCTCTGGGTGCTCACAGTGCAGTCTCCGGGGTCACTCCGTACATCCTCGGTCTCTTGCGAAGGGACCGCTTTCCGGGTCCGACGGTCGCCTCCTGGGAGGAGCACGGGCAGGTGCCGGGGGACGAGAGAGGGGAGGGGTACTTTGGGTTTGAGCCCCACCCGTGTCAGCTGGTTTTGGCCCTAAAGAGGTCCTACCGTGAGGATGCGGGGTTTCTCGTGACTGGGTGCGAGGTGCTCGACGGGCGGCGGGAGAGAAGAATGGAGAAGCTAGGGTGTCAGGGTTCGTCCCTGGGTGCGTTTGCGGAGATCCCGTGATTTGCGTGTGTGTTTTGGGGGTGTGGGGTGAGTTGGGGGAGGAATCGGGTAGGATGTGGGAAAACAGAAGGGTAAACCCACACCTTTGTTTTTTTTTCCATCTATTGCCTTATGCGGTACACCGGCGCACCGTCGGCTGTCGGCCGCTCTCACGGTTACGGAGCGCATTCGGGAAGACTCCGGAGTCTGGGAAGACCTGCAATCTCCCGGCGGCTGAGGAGAAATCACGGTGACCTTTTGTCGTCGACGATCGTGTCGGCCGGACCTCGTGGAGCGGGACGGCGCTCGGCTCGAGTCTCTTCGTCCCGCCGTCTGCTGTGCCGATAGGGGGAAGTCCCCGGAACATCTTATGCACGCGTTTTGCCGACGTGGAAGAAATATGGAGACTGTGTGGAGTTTCCCTGGCTACGAGGATCATTGACATGCGATGGGCACACTGACAGAATCCAAGGGTAGGTGTTTGGCTTAATGAAGTGGGTGAGTGTGTGTGTTTGTGTGAGAGAGAGAGAGAGAGAGAGCACAAATTTTTTGAGGGGGCGGGGTGAAGTAGGGTTTGGGACAGAGAGCCTGGAGGCGGAGGAGGCCACCGTCGAGTCGGAAGGCGGTTCCGGACCTCGGGGCCGAGGCTCTGTGCGGGGCACTGGTCCCGTGGGGCGCGACTGTGGGTCTGAGGAGCCCCGGGGCCCTTAATTCTATAGATGGGGCTCATCTCTGGGTGCTCACAGTGCAGTCTCCGGGGTCACTCCGTACATCCTCGGTCTCTTTTGAAGGGACCGTTTTCCGGGTCCGACGGTCGCCTGGGGGGTGGAGAACGGGCGGGTGCCGGGGGAGGAGAGAAGGAACGGGTGTTTCGGGTTAAAGTCCCACCGGTGTCGGGTCGCTTTTGGCCGTAAAGAGGTCCTACCGTGGGGATGCGGGTTTTTTCGTGACTTGGTGCTAGGTGCTCTATGGGCGGCGGGAGAGAAGAATGGAGAAGCTAGGGCGCCTGGGATGGTCCTTGGGCGTGTTTGTGGAGATCACGTGATTTGTGTGTGTGTGTCGGGGGTGTGGGGAGTCAGGGGAGGAATCGGGTAGGACGTGGTAAAACTGAAGGGTAAACCCGCACCTTTTTTTTTTTTTTTTTTTTCATCTATTGCCATATGCGGTACACCGGCTTACCGTCGGC
>NC_052067.1:56430249-56442688 GCF_015852505.1 Tachyglossus aculeatus
CTTCCCGAATGCGCTCCGTAACCGTGGGAGCAGACGACAGCCGACGGTAAGCCGGTGTACCGCATAAGGCAATAGATGATAAAAAAAAGAAATTTTTTTGTGCGGGTTTACCCTTCTGTTTTACCACATCCTACCCGATACCTCCCCCTACTCCCCCCTCCCCCGACACACGCACACAAATCACGTGATCCCTACAAACGCAGAGACGGACTATCCCAGACACCCTAGCTTCTCCATTCTTCTCTCCCACCACCCACAGAGCTCCTCGCACCCAGTCGCAAAAAATCCCGCATCCCCACGGTAGGACCTCTTTAGGGCCAAAACCAACCCGACACCAGGGGGGCTTAAAGCCGAAACACCCGTTCCCTCTCTCCTCCCCCGGCACCCGCCCGTGCTCCTCCCCGGAGGCGACCGTCGGACCCGGAAAACCGTCCCTTCAAAAGAGACCGAGGATGTACGGAGTGACCCCGGAGACTGCACTGTGAGCACCCAGAGATGAGCCCCATCTATAGAATGAAGGGCCCCGGGGCTCCTCAGACCCACAGTCGCGCCCCACGGGACCAGTGCCCCGCACAGAGCCCCGGCCCCGAGATCCGGAACCGCCTTCCAAATCGACGGTGGCCTCCTCTGCCTCCACGCTCTCTGGCCCAAACCCAACTCCACCCCAGCCCCTCCAAATATTTGCGCTCTCTCTCTCTCTCTCTCTCTCTCTCTCACACACACACACACACACACACACACCACACACACACACACACTTCATTAAGCCAAACACCTACCCTTGGATTCTGTCAGTGGGCCCATCGCATGTCAATGATCCTCGTACCACGGAAACTCCACACGTTCTCTGTATTTCGTCCACGTCGGCCAAAGACGTGCATAAGATGTTCCGGGGACTTCCCCCTATGGGCACAGATGACGGCGGGACGTAGAGACTCGAACCGAGCGCCGTGACGGTCCACGGGTTCCGGCCGACACGATCGCCGACGACAAAAGGTCACCGTGATTTCCCCTCTGCCGCCGGGAGACTGCAGAGGTCTTCCCAGACTCCGGAGTCTTCCCGAATGCGCTCCGTAACCGTGGGAGCGGACGACAGCCGACGGTAAGCCGGTGTACCGCATATGGCAATAGATGAAAAAAAAAAATAAATAAGGTGCGGGTTTACCCTTCAGTTTTACCACGTCCTACCCGATTCCTCCCCTGACTCCCCACACCCCCGACACACACACACACAAATCACGTGATCTCCACAAACACACCCAAGGACCATCCCAGGCGCCCTAGCTTCTCCATTCTTCGCTCCCGCCGCCCATAGAGCACCTAGCACCAAGTCACGAAAAAACCCGCATCCCCACGGTAGGACCTCTTTACGGCCAAAAGCGACCCGACACCGGTGGGACTTTAACCCGAAACACCCGTTCCTTCTCTCCTCCCCCGGCACCCACCCGTTCTCCACCCCCCAGGCGACCGTCGGACCCGGAAAACGGTCCCTTCAAAAGAGACCGAGGATGTACGGAGTGACCCCGGAGACTGCACTGTGAGCACCCAGAGATGAGCCCCGTCTACAGAATTAAGGGCCCCGGGGCTCCTCAGACCCACAGTCGCGCCCCACGGGACCAGTGCCCCGCACAGAGCCCCGGCCCCCAGATCTGGAACCGCCTTCCAAATCGACCGTGGCCTCCTCCGTCTCCACGCCCTCTGGCCCAAACCCAACTCCACCCCAGCCCCTCAAAATAATTGCGCGCTCTCTCTCTCACACACACACACACACACACACACACACACACACAAAACCACACACTTCATTAAGCCAAACACCTACCCTTGGATTCTGTCCGTGGGCCCATCGCATGTCAATGATCCTCGTACCACGGAAACTCCACACGTTCTCCGTAGTTCATCCACGTCGGCACAAGACGTGCATAAGATGTTCCGGGGACTTCCCCCCTATCGGCACAGCTGACGGCGAGGACGAAGAGACTCGAGCCGAGCGCCGTCACGGTCCACGAGGTCCGGCCGACACGATCGTCAACGACAAAAGGTCACCGTGATTTCCCCTCAGCCGCCGGGAGATTGCAGGTCTTCCCAGACTCCAGAGTCTTCCCAAATGCGCCCCGTTACCGTGGGAGCAGACGACAGCCGACTGTGCGCCGGTGTACCGCATAAGGCAATAGATGAAAAAAAAACAATTTTTGGGTTTACCCTTCAGTTTTCCCACATCCTACCCGATTCCTCCCCCAACTCACCCCACACCCCCAAAACACACACGCAAATCACGGGATCTCCGCAAACGCACCCAAGGACGAACCCTGACACCCTAGCTTCTCCATTCTTCTCTCCCGCCGCCCGTCGAGCACCTCGCACCCAGTCACGAGAAACCCCGCATCCCCACGGTAGGACCTCTTTAGGGCCAAAACCAGCTGACACGGGTGGGGCTCAAACCCAAAGTACCCCTCCCCTCTCTCGTCCCCCGGCACCTGCCCGTGCTCCTCCCAGGAGGCGACCGTCGGACCCGGAAAGCGGTCCCTTCTCAAGAGACCGAGGATGTACGGAGTGACCCCGGAGACTGCACTGTGAGCACCCAGAGATGAGCCCCATCTACAGAATTAAGGGCCCCGGGGCTCCTCAGACCCACAGTCGCGCCCCACGGGACCAGTGCCCCGCACAGAGCCCCGGCCCCGAGATCCGGAACCGCCTTCCGACTCGACGGTTACCTCCTCCACCCCACGCCCTGAGTCCCAAACCCACCTCCACCCCACCCCCTCAAAAAACTGCTTTCTCTCTCTCTCTCTCTCTCCCCCCCCCCCCCCCCCCCCACACACACACACTCTTTATTAAGCCAAACACCTTACCTTGGATTCTGTCCGTGTGCGCATCGCACGTCAATGATCCTTGTAGCCCATGAAACTCCAAATATTCTCCATATTTCGTCCACGTCGGCCAAAGGCGTGCATAAGATGTTCCGGGGACTTCCCCCTATGGGCACAGATGACGGCGGGACGAAGAGACTCGAGCCGAGCGCCGTGACGGTCCACGGGTTCCGGCCGACACGATCGCCGACGACAAAAGGTCACCGTGATTTCCCCTCAGCCGCCGGGAGACTGCAGAGGTCTTCCCAGACTCCGGAGTCTTCCCGAATGCGCTCCATAACCGTGGGAGCGGACGACAGCCGACGGTAAGCCGGTGTACCGCATATGGCAATAGATGAAAAAAAAAAAAAAAGGTGCGGGTTTACCCTTCAGTTTTACCACGTCCTACCCGATTCCTCCCCTGACTCCCCACACCCCCGACACACACACACAAATCACGTGATCTCCACAAACACACCCAAGGACCATCCCAGGCACCCTAGCTTCTCCATTCTTCGCTCCCGCCGCCCATAGAGCACCTAGCACCCAGTCACGAAAAAACCCGCATCCCCACGGTAGGACCTCTTTAGGGCCAAAAGCCGACCCGACACCGGTGGGGCTTAAAGCCGAAACACCCATTCCCTCTCTCCTCCCCTAGCACCCTGCCCGTGCTCCTTCCCCAGAAGCGACCGTCAGGACCCGGAAAACGGTCCCTTCAAAAGAGACCGGGGATGTACGGAGTGACCCCGGAGACTGCACTGTGAGCACCCAGAGATGAGCCCCGTCTACAGAATGAAGGGCCCCGGGCCTCCTCAGACCCACAGTCGCGCCCCACGGGACCAGTGCCCCGCACAGAGCCCCGGCCCCCAGATCTGGAACCGCCTTCCAAATCGACCGTGGCCTCCTCCGTCTCCACGCCCTCTGGCCCAAACCCAACTCCACCCCAGCCCCTCAAAATAATTGCGCACTCTCTCTCTCTCACACACACACACACACACACACACACACACACACACCACACAAAACCTCACACTTCATTAAGCCAAACACCTACCCTTGGATTCTGTCCGTGGGCCCATCGCATGTCAATGATCCTCGTACCACGGAAACTCCACACGTTCTCCGTAGTTCATCCACATCGGCACAAGACGTACATAAGATGTTCCGGGGACTTCCCCCTATCGGCACAGATGACGGCGGGATGAAGAGACTCGAACCGAGCGCCGTGACGGTCCACGGGTTCCGGCCGACACGATCGCCGACGACAAAAGGTCACCGTGATTTCTCCTCAGCCGCCGGGAAATTGCAGAGGTCTTCCCAGACTCCGGAGTCTTCCCGAATGCGCTCCGTAACCGTGGGAGCAGACGACAGCCGACGGTAAGCCGGTGTACCGCATAAGGCAATAGATGATAAAAAAAAGAAATTTTTTTGTGCGGGTTTACCCTTCTGTTTTACCACATCCTACCCGATACCTCCCCCTACTCCCCCCTTCCCCAGACACACGCACACAAATCACGTGATCCCTACAAACGCACAGACGGACGATCCCAGACACCCTAGCTTCTCCATTCTTCTCTCCCACCACCCACAGAGCTCCTCGCACCCAGTCGCTAAAAATCCCGCATCCCCACGGTAGGACCTCTTTAGGGCCAAAACCAACCCGACAACAGTGGGGCTTAAAGCCGAAACACCCGTTCCCTCTCTCCTCCACCGGCACCCGCCCGTGCTCCTCCCCGGGGGCGACCGTCGGACCCGGAAAACGGTCCCTTCAAAAGAGACCGGGGATGTACGGAGTGACCCCGGAGACTGCACTGTGAGCACCCAGAGATGAGCCCCATCTATAGAATTAAGGGCCCCGGGGCTCCTCAGACCCACAGTCGCGCCCCACGGAACCAGTGCCCCGCACAGAGCCCCGGCCCCGAGATCCGGAACTGCCTTCCTAATCGACGGTGGCCTCCTCTGCCTCCACGCTCTCTGGCCCAAACCCAACTCCACCCCAGCCCCTCCAAATATTTGCGCTCTCTCTCTCTCTCTCTCTCTCTCTCTCACACACTCACACACACACAACCACACACTTCATTAAGCCAAACACCTACCCTTGGATTCTGTCAGTGGGCCCATCGCATGTCAATGATCCTCGTACCACGGAAACTCCACACGTTCTCTGTATTTCGTCCACGTCGGCCAAAGACGTGCATAAGATGTTCCGGGGACTTCCCCCTATGGGCACAGATGACGGCGGGACGTAGAGACTCGAACCGAGCGCCGTGACGGTCCACGGGTTCCGGCCGACACGATCGCCGACGACAAAAGGTCACCGTGATTTCCCCTCTGCCGCCGGGAGACTGCAGAGGTCTTCCCAGACTCCGGAGTCTTCCCGAATGCGCTCCGTAACCGTGGGAGCGGACGACAGCCGACGGTAAGCCGGTGTACCGCATATGGCAATAGATGAAAAAAAATAAAAAAAAAGGTGCGGGTTTACCCTTCAGTTTTACCACGTCCTACCCGATTCCTCCCCTGACTCCCCACACCCCCGACACACACACACAAATCACGTGATCTCCACAAACACACCCAAGGACCATCCCAGGCGCCCTAGCTTCTCCATTCTTCGCTCCCGCCGCCCATAGAGCACCTAGCACCAAGTCACGAAAAAACCCGCATCCCCACGGTAGGACCTCTTTACGGCCAAAAGCGACCCGACACCGGTGGGACTTTAACCCGAAACACCCGTTCCTTCTCTCCTCCCCCGGCACCCACCCGTTCTCCACCCCCCAGGCGACCGTCGGACCCGGAAAACGGTCCCTTCAAAAGAGACCGAGGATGTACGGAGTGACCCCGGAGACTGCACTGTGAGCACCCAGAGATGAGCCCCGTCTACAGAATTAAGGGCCCCGGGGCTCCTCAGACCCACAGTCGCGCCCCACGGGACCAGTGCCCCGCACAGAGCCCCGGCCCCCAGATCTGGAACCGCCTTCCAAATCGACCGTGGCCTCCTCCGTCTCCACGCCCTCTGGCCCAAACCCAACTCCACCCCAGCCCCTCAAAATAATTGCGCGCTCTCTCTCTCACACACACACACACACACACACACACACACACACACAAAACCACACACTTCATTAAGCCAAACACCTACCCTTGGATTCTGTCCGTGGGCCCATCGCATGTCAATGATCCTCGTACCACGGAAACTCCACACGTTCTCCGTAGTTCATCCACGTCGGCACAAGACGTGCATAAGATGTTCCGGGGACTTCCCCCCTATCGGCACAGATGACGGCGGGATGAAGAGACTCGAACCGAGCGCCGTTACGGTCCACGGGTTCCGGCCGACACGATCGCCGACGACAAAAGGTCACCGTGATTTCTCCTCAGCCGCCGGGAAATTGCACAGGTCTTCCCAGACTCCGGAGTCTTCCCGAATGCGCTCCGTAACCGTGGGAGCAGACGACAGCCGACGGTAAGCCGGTGTACCGCATAAGGCAATAGATGATAAAAAAAAGAAATTTTTTTGTGCGGGTTTACCCTTCTGTTTTACCACATCCTACCCGATACCTCCCCCTACTCCCCCTTCCCCAGACACACGCACACAAATCACGTGATCCCTACAAACGCACAGACGGACGATCCCAGACACCCTAGCTTCTCCATTCTTCTCTCCCACCACCCACAGAGCTCCTCGCACCCAGTCGCTAAAAATCCCGCATCCCCACGGTAGGACCTCTTTAGGGCCAAAACCAACCCGACAACAGTGGGGCTTAAAGCCGAAACACCCGTTCCCTCTCTCCTCCACCGGCACCCGCCCGTGCTCCTCCCCGGGGGCGACCGTCGGACCCGGAAAACGGTCCCTTCAAAAGAGACCGGGGATGTACGGAGTGACCCCGGAGACTGCACTGTGAGCACCCAGAGATGAGCCCCATCTATAGAATTAAGGGCCCCGGGGCTCCTCAGACCCACAGTCGCGCCCCACGGAACCAGTGCCCCGCACAGAGCCCCGGCCCCGAGGTCCGGAACTGCCTTCCTAATCGACGGTGGCCTCCTCTGCCTCCACGCTCTCTGGCCCAAACCCAACTCCACCCCAGCCCCTCCAAATATTTGCGCTCTCTCTCTCTCTCTCTCTCTCTCTCTCACACACTCACACACACACAACCACACACTTCATTAAGCCAAACACCTACCCTTGGATTCTGTCAGTGGGCCCATCGCATGTCAATGATCCTCGTACCACGGAAACTCCACACGTTCTCTGTATTTCGTCCACGTCGGCCAAAGACGTGCATAAGATGTTCCGGGGACTTCCCCCTATGGGCACAGATGACGGCGGGACGTAGAGACTCGAACCGAGCGCCGTGACGGTCCACGGGTTCCGGCCGACACGATCGCCGACGACAAAAGGTCACCGTGATTTCCCCTCTGCCGCCGGGAGACTGCAGAGGTCTTCCCAGACTCCGGAGTCTTCCCGAATGCGCTCCGTAACCGTGGGAGCGGACGACAGCCGACGGTAAGCCGGTGTACCGCATATGGCAATAGATGAAAAAAAAATAAAAAAAAAGGTGCGGGTTTACCCTTCAGTTTTACCACGTCCTACCCGATTCCTCCCCTGACTCCCCACACCCCCGACACACACACACAAATCACGTGATCTCCACAAACACACCCAAGGACCATCCCAGGCGCCCTAGCTTCTCCATTCTTCGCTCCCGCCGCCCATAGAGCACCTAGCACCAAGTCACGAAAAAACCCGCATCCCCACGGTAGGACCTCTTTACGGCCAAAAGCGACCCGACACCGGTGGGACTTTAACCCGAAACACCCGTTCCTTCTCTCCTCCCCCGGCACCCACCCGTTCTCCACCCCCCAGGCGACCGTCGGACCCGGAAAACGGTCCCTTCAAAAGAGACCGAGGATGTACGGAGTGACCCCGGAGACTGCACTGTGAGCACCCAGAGATGAGCCCCGTCTACAGAATTAAGGGCCCCGGGCCTCCTCAGACCCACAGTCGCGCCCCACGGGACCAGTGCCCCGCACAGAGCCCCGGCCCCCAGATCTGGAACCGCCTTCCAAATCGACCGTGGCCTCCTCCGTCTCCACGCCCTCTGGCCCAAACCCAACTCCACCCCAGCCCCTCAAAATAATTGCGCGCTCTCTCTCTCTCTCACACACACACACACACACACACACACAAAACCACACACTTCATTAAGCCAAACACCTACCCTTGGATTCTGTCCGTGGGCCCATCGCATGTCAATGATCCTCGTACCACGGAAACTCCACACGTTCTCCGTAGTTCATCCACGTCGGCACAAGACGTGCATAAGATGTTCCGGGGACTTCCCCCCTATCGGCACAGATGACGGCGGGATGAAGAGACTCGAACCGAGCGCCGTTACGGTCCACGGGTTCCGGCCGACACGATCGCCGACGACAAAAGGTCACCGTGATTTCTCCTCAGCCGCCGGGAAATTGCACAGGTCTTCCCAGACTCCGGAGTCTTCCCGAATGCGCTCCGTAACCGTGGGAGCAGACGACAGCCGACGGTAAGCCGGTGTACCGCATAAGGCAATAGATGAAAAAAAAGAATTAAGGTGCGGGTTTACCCTTCAGTTTTACCACATCCTAGCCGATTCTTCCCCCTACTCGCCCCACCCCCGACACAAACACACACAAATCACGTGATCTCCACAAACACACCCAAGGACGATCCCAGACACCCTAGCTTCTCCATTCTTCTCTCCCACCGCCCATAGAGCACCTCGCACCCAGTCACGAAAAAATCCTGGATCCCCACGGTAGGACCTCTTTAGGGCCAAAACCAACCCGACACCAGGGGGGCTTAAAGCCGAAACACCCGTTCCCTCTCTCCTCCCCCGGCACCCGCCCGTGCTCCTCCCCGGAGGCGACCGTCGGACCCGGAAAACGGTCCCTTCAAAAGAGACCGAGGATGTACGGAGTGACCCCGGAGACTGCACTGTGAGCACCCAGAGATGAGCCCCGTCTATAGAATTAAGGGCCCCGGGGCTCCTCAGACCCACAGTCGCGCCCCACGGAACCAGTGCCCCGCACAGAGCCCCGGCCCCCAGATCTGGAACCGCCTTCCTAATCGACCGTGGCCTCCTCTGCCTCCACGCTCTCTGGCCCAAACCCAACTCCACCCCAGCCCCTCAAAATAATTGCGCTCACTCTCTCACATACACACACACACACACACACACACACACACACACACACACACACACAACCACACACTTCATTAAGCCAAACACCTACCCTTGGATTCTGTCAGTGGGCCCATCGCACGTCAATGATCCTCGTACCACGGAAAACCCACACGTTCTCCTAATTTCGTCCACGTCGGCAAAAGAGGTGCATAAGATGTTCCGGGGACTTCCCCCTATCGGCCCAGACGACGGCGGGACGAAGAGACTCGGGCCGAGCGCCGTGACGGTTCACGAGTTCCGGCCGACGGGATCGCCGACGACAAAAGGTCACCGTGATTTGTCCTCGGCCGCCGGGAGATTGCAGAGGTCTTCCTAGACTCCGGAGTCTTCCCGAATGCGCTTCGTAACCGTGGAGCGGAAGACAGCCGACGGGGCGCCGTTGTACCGCATAAAGCGATACATGGAAAAGACAAAAAAACTTGTGTCTTCACCCTTCAGTTTCTCCACACCCTAACCGATTCCTCCCCCACTCCCCCCACCCCCATCACACACACCCAGACACACAAATCAGGCGATCTCTGCAAACACACACACAAGGATGACCCAAGACAACCTTGCTTTTCCATTCTTCTCTCCCACCGTCCATAGAGCACCTGGCACTCGGTCCCGAGAAAGCCCGCATCCCAACGGTAGGACCTCTTTAGGGCCAAAATTGACCCGACATGAGTGGGGGGCAAACCTAAGGCACCCTTTCCCCTTCCTGTTTTCTAGGCAACAGACTAAATTATCGGGGAGACCACATCAGGAATTCAGGGCCCTAGGAGTGGGTCTCTCACACACACACACACACACACACACACACACACACACACACACACATTCTCTCTCATTCTCCTCATCTCCCTCACCCAGCATCTTTTCATTTATCCTTCGACCGCCTCTGACTCTCCCGGAAAGAACGCGCCAGAGAGCGGCACGGACCCGACCTTCCGGATCCGGTCAGGATTCGGGTGATTCCCGGGAACTGACCGGATGCTAGACTCCACCCCGCTTCTTCGCTCCACCTCTCTCGACCCAGAAAAGGACAATCGCTACGTTTGGGCGTGGTGAGGCCGCTTTCCCCGAGGAAGAGGGGATCCCACGAATCCGTCGAGAGGGCTCTCCTCTCGGAATACCGGGCCTCGGGGGCCAAAGCTCCCGGCTCGACGCTACACTCTCAGGGAAACTCTGTCCCTGCCCATCCATCTGCCCCTCGCTCCACATATCCGTCGCACACAAGTCTAAAGATCACAGTTTCTGAAAGGATGATAAAGTCCATGGCAAACTCACCCACCTTTCCACTCCCCCTAAGCCTGCCCGTTCTCCACCCTGAACACGACCGTCGGACCCGGAAAACGGTCCCTTCAAAAGAGACCGGGGATGTACGGAGTGACCCCGGAGACTGCACTGTGAGCACCCAGAGATGAGCCCCTTCTATAGAATTAAGGGCCCCGGGGCTCCTCAGACCCACAGTCGCGCCCCACGGGATCAGTGCCCCGCACAGAGCCCCGGCCCCGAGATCCGGAACCGCCTTCCGACTCGACGGTGGCCTCCTCCGCCTCCAGGCTCTCTGTCCCAAACCCTACTTCACCCCGCCCCCTCAAAAAAATTGCGCTCTCTCTCTCTCTCTCTCTCTCTCTCTCTCACAAACACACACACACACACACACACACACACACACACACACTCTTCAGTAGGCCAACCACCTACCCTTGGATTCTGTCAGTGTGCCCATTGCATCTCAATGATCCTCGTAGCCAGGGTAACTCCACACAGTCTCCATCTATCATCAACGTCGGCAAAAGAAGTGCTTAATATGTTCCGGGGACTTCCCCCTATCGGCACAGCTGACGGCGGGACGAGGAGACTCGAGCCGAGCGCCGTCACGGTCCACGAGGTCCGGCCGACACGATCGTCGACGACAAAAGGTCACCGTGATTTCTCCTCAGCCGCCGGGAGATTGCAGGTCTTCCCAGACTCCGTAGTCTTCCCAAATGCGCTCCGTAACCGTGAGAGCGGCCGACAGCCGACGGTGCGCCGGTGTACCGCATAGGGCAATAGGTGGAAAAAAAAACAAAGGTGTGGGTTTACCCTTCAGTTTTCCCACATCCTACCCGATTCCTCCCCCAACTCACCCCACACCCCCAAAACACACACGCAAATCACGGGATCTCCGCAAACGCACCCAAGGACGAAACCAAACACCCTAGCTTCTCCATTCTTCTCTCCCGCCGCCCGTCGAGCACCTCGCACCCAGTCACGAGAAACCCCGCATCCTCACGGTAGGACCTCTTTAGGGCCTAAACCAGCTGACACGGGTGGGGCTCAAACCCAAAGTACCCCTCCCCTCTCTCGTCCCCCGGCACCTGCCCGTGCTCCTCCCAGGAGGCGACCGTCGGACCCGGAAAGCGGTCCCTTCGCAAGAGACCGAGGATGTACGGAGTGACCCCGGAGACTGCACTGTGAGCACCCAGAGATGAGCCCCATCTACAGAATGAAGGGCCCCGGGGCTCCTCAGACCCACAGTCGCGCCCCACGGGACCAGTGCCCCGCACAGAGCCCCGGCCCCCAGATCTGGAACCGCCTTCCAAATCGACCGTGGCCTCCTCCGTCTCCACGCCCTCTGGCCCAAACCCAACTCCACCCCAGCCCCTCAAAATAATTGCGCGCTCTCTCTCTCACACACACACACACACACACACACCAAACCACACACTTCATTAAGCCAAACACCTACCCTTGGATTCTGTCCGTGGGCCCATCGCATGTCAATGATCCTCGTACCACGGAAACTCCACACGTTCTCCGTAGTTCATCCACGTCGGCACAAGACGTGCATAAGATGCTCCGGGGACTTCCCCCCTATCGGCACAGATGACGGCGGGACGAAGAGACTCGAACCGAGCGCCGTGACGGTCCACGGGTTCCGGCCGACACGATCGCCGACGACAAAAGGTCACCGTGATTTCTCCTCAGCCGCCGGGAAATTGCAGAGCTCTTCCCAGACTCCGGAGTCTTCCCGAATGCGCTCCGTAACCGTGGGAGCAGACGACAGCCGACGGTAAGCCGGTGTACCGCATAAGGCAATAGATGAAAAAAAAAAAAAATTTTTTTGTGCGGGTTTACCCTTCTGTTTTACCACATCCTACCCGATACCTCCCCCTACTCCCCCCTCCCCAGACACACGCACACAAATCACGTGATCCCTACAAACGCACAGACGGACGATCCCAGAAACCCTAGCTTCTCCATTCTTCTCTCCCACCACCCACAGAGCTCCTCGCACCCAGTCGCAAAAAATCCCGCATCCCCACGGTAGGACCTCTTTAGGGCCAAAACCAACCCGACACCAGTGGGGCTTAAAGCCGAAACACCCGTTCCCTCTCT